>NW_013567475.1:33666-34789 GCF_000499745.2 Eimeria mitis | reverse complement strand
GCCCCTAGTGCTTCTGGGTTCGCGGGTGGGTACTGCTGCAGCGCCTCTGGGGGCCCCCATGGGGGCCCCTCTGGGGGCCCCTCTGGGGGCCCCAGTGGAGTGGGTACAGGGGTGGGGGCCCCTGTAGGGGGCCCCCCAGATGCGGGTAGTGTTGACTCGGGGGCCCCCGTTGGTGGGCGTTGTATGGTAGTGAATCTGAAGAGTTTTTGTACCCGTTCTTTTAGTTTGGGGGCCCCCCCTGGGGGCCCCTTCGGGCGGTGGTTGTATGGGGTGTTTGGGTTTCTTGGTGAGTGTGGGGCCTCAGTACCCAGGGGCCTCTTTCTATGGGAGCTGATTCATCCGCAGACAGAAGCAGGGTTCCCGCTAGTTAGTGTTTCAGGTGTATATGCAGTTCGTTTGTATTTAGAGGGTAGCTGGAGAGTAGTACAAATAGATGATATTGTACCCTATGGGGGCCCCCAAGGGGCCCCCGTATTCCCTCAATCTATAGATACAAGAGAGATGTGGGGGCCCCTACTAGCCAAAGCTATTCTTAAAGCTTTCAGGGGGCCCCTTGCTGCTGGGGGGGGGCCCCCACCTATCATAGAGGCCCTCACGGGGCGGAGAGAGCTGCTGCTGCCTCTGTCTCCTTCTCTTGTCTCTTTATACTGTCTCAAGGGCCTCTGGGCCTCTGTTAAACTAAAAACACCTCCTGCTGCTGCTCCTGCTGCTGCTGCTGCTGCTCCTGCTGCTCCGGCTGCTGCTGCTGCTGATGGTGGTGGTGGTGGTGCTGCTGCTGCTGCTGCTGATGGTGGTGGTGATGCTGCTGCTGCTGATGGTGGTGGTGCTGCTGTTGCTGCTGCGGAAGAGGAAGAGGCAGAAGCAGCAAAAGAGGGTACAGAAGAAGGGGGGCCCCCCCCAACACCCTCGGGGGGCCCCTACGACGATATGCTAGGATGGAGGCCCTTTCTTCTTGCTGCAGCACGAGAAGGAGAAGCAGCAGCAGTTTCTCTATTAAACAGACAGTCAGGTGGGGGCCCCCTGCAGCAGCTTGCGGGGCCCCCCGGGGATCTATTCGCTGCAACAGCGGAAACAGAAAGGGGGGGGGCCCCCAGGGGCCCCTCTGCATCGGGGGGGGGGGGGC
>NW_013567475.1:24126-31186 GCF_000499745.2 Eimeria mitis | reverse complement strand
GTCTTCTTCAGAGTTGCTGCAGCAGCAAGTGAAGGGGGCCCTCTTAACTGAGGATGTCGGCATCCCTCGCCTAGGGTCAGAGAGGGGGGCCCCCCAAATGCTGCGGCTAGCGAGGGGCCTCAGCAGTTTGCTGCTGCAGGGGGAGGGGGGGGCCCCCGTCTCCTGTGTGTTAGAGTTGGGGGCTGGGGTTTTTGCTTTTCTGCTGCTGCTGAGGGCCCCTGCTGCAGCAGCACCGTTCACTGTCTCCTGGAGAAGGGCGCTGCTGCCTCTGCAGCAGCAGCAGCAGCAGCAGGATGGGGCCCCCCAGCAGCAGCAGCAGCAGCAGAGCAGACGAAAGGGGGCCTCTAACGAATCCTCAGGGGCCCCCGGGGCCTCTCTATCAAAGGATGGAGGGGGGGGGCCCCAGGCAGCAACGCAGCAGGGGCCCCCCGAGGTACCCTGCACGCACATGAGCTTAGAGAGTTTCTTGGGGGCCCCCCCCCTCTCCTTCTGTGTGCTGCAGTACCCTATCGTGGGCCCCGAGAGGGGGCCCCCCGGCTGCCACTCTATTTGGTACAAAGCAGAGGTCGAGGCCCTATGGAGCTGCTGCTGGGGGCCCCCCTATCTGCTGCTGCTGCTGCAGGTACCCCATGCGGGCCTGGGGCCCCTCCTACGCCTCTCACTCACACCCCTGGGGCCCCCCGTCTGCTTGCCTGCTGCAGGGGGCCCCCCAGCAGCAGCAAAGGGGGGGGCCCCCCAAGACCCTAAGCAGCAGCAAAACGCAGCAACCCTCAACCTGGGGGCCTCCAACCTCCGCTCTCTCCCGCTGCTACCCTTCTTAAAGGTACCCCTTGTTGATTCTCTTCTGTACCAGCAGCTGCAGCAGCAGCAACAGCAGCAGCAGCAGCAGCAGCAGCAGCAGCAGCAGTATTACGTCAGCAGGTTCTTGCTGCTGCTAGAGGCTGCACTCCCAACCCCCTCCAGAGCCGTTCATTCTTCTCTAAGCATCGCAATGCCTCCTCAGGGGCCCCCGGGGCCCCCCGAGGGCCCCCAGGGGCCCCCAGCAGCCGAGGGGCCCCCAGCCCCTGACGCCTCTACAAAAGACCCAACAGGGGGGGCCCCCGGGGGGGCCCCCATGAACTCTCTCTCGCCTCAGAGGCCCCTCTCTGTTCAACCCCTTCCTCTTTCCTTTAAAGCCCTATGGCAGGGGGCCCCCGTGGGGGGCCCCGGGGGGCCCCCCGAGCTTTCTGACCTGAAGGGGGGCCCCTATGGAGAGGCCCTTCTTCTCTGCAACCACCGGATGGTGGTGAGGGGCCCCCAACCCGCTCGCTTGTCTCTCAGCCTCAGTGTAGAAGGGGGGCCCCCAGGGGCCCTGCTCTGTGCCCAGCTGCTGCAGCTGGTGAGGAGGGGGGCCCCCGAGGCCCCCAGGGAGAAGCGACAGACAGAAGAAAGCAGCAACCCCTCCTCAGACCAGCAGCACGACGGAGCAGCAGCAGCAGCAGCAGCAGCAGGAGCAGCAGCAGCAGCAGCAGCAGGTGGCAAGGGCCCCCCATCTACCCTGAAGGGTACAGCTGTAAGACGCCCTGCAGCAGAGACAGATGAGGGGCCCCCCATAAATGAAGACAGGCTGCAACCACCCGAGGAGCTGCTGCTGCTGCAGCAGGAGGCCCCCTGCTGCTGCATCTTTGCTGATGTTCACTTGCTGCCAGACAACAACTACCTGCTGCGGGCACACTACTATGAACCAGGGGCCCCCACAGACCCCAGCAGCAGCAGCAGCAGCAGCAGCAGCAGCAGCGGCAGCAGCAGCAGCAGCAGCAGCAGCAGGCTGAGCTGGGTGTTAGAGGCAACGGGTAGTGGTGAGGTATCAGTGGGCCCCGATATAACAAAAGAGGAAATAGCAGCAGCATGGAGAGAACCCTATGACCCTGCGAGGGGCCCCCAGGGGGCCCTCAGCAGAAAACTATACCTTCAGGGGCCCCCGGGGGCCCTCGCCAGGGGGCCCCTGCTCGGTGGGTATGTACCCAGCACCGCAGACAACCCGGGGGCCCCCAACCCCCTCACCCTGCAGCATCTGCTGCAGCTCATATACTGGAAGCTTAATATGTCGCTGCTGCAGTTCGTACAAGCCATCAAGACAGAAGCACAGCAGCAGCAGCAGCAGCAGCAGCAGCAGCAGGGAGAGGGCCCAGATGAGGCCCCCACCAGCAACGAGCCGGAGAGGCTCCCCTCTTGGAGGGGGGCCCCCCCAAAGGGGGGGGGGCCCCCCGAGGGAGAAGGGGGGGGGGCCCCCTTCGACTTAACGCAGCAGGTATTCTGCTGCAGCAAGCTGCTGACAGAGGGGCCCCTGGGTTTTTTCATTGGGGGCCCCGATGCCCTAGAGCGGCTGTACATAGACTACGTGGGCCCTGCTCTTGCTGCAGCAGGGGGGGGCCCCCTAACCCCGCAGCAGATTGCTGCTGCGCTTGAAAAGGGTGCAGCGGGGGGCCCCCCGAGAGGCAGAGAAGAGGAAGGGGGGGGCCCCAAAGGCGGTGCAAACAACAAAAGGGTACAGGGGGCCCCCGATAAGAAACCCAGGGGGCCCCCTGAAAAGTCTCGAGCTCCTGCTGCTGCCCCGGGGGCCCGGGGGCCCCCAACCAAGGGTATAAGAGAAGAAACAAAGAGAGACAGGGGCCTCTCTCTTCTCCCTGGTGAGGGGGGGCCCCTCGTACTCTCTTCTCCTCTGCAGCTACTCAGGGGGCCCCTGCAGCCTGAGCTGTACATACACCCCGAGCTCAAGCGTTTCGTCTCTAGCATTGCGGGTGAGTGTGCTTGGCGTGTTGTGGGGGCCCCCGTGTCTAGGGGGCCCCCCCTCTCCAGGGGGCCCTCAGAGGGGGCCCCCGAGGGGCCCCCCCTGAGGGGGGCCCCCTTCTCCTTGGACCTGGGGGCCCCACCACAAGAAGATACAGAAGAGGGGTTGGGGGGGCCCCCCGATGAAGATGCAGCAGAGACAGGGGGGCCCCTGCCTGAGGCGCTGGAGGAGGCTGTCTCTTACCTCAATGGTGTGCGGGCCCTGCTGCAGCAGCAGCAGCAGCAGCAGCAGCAGCAGCAGCAGGAACAGCAGCAGCAGCAGCAGCAGCAGCAGGAAGGGGCTGAGGAGGAGGAAGGAAAAGAGGGTACACCCAGGGTAGGGGGGCCCCCTGATCTGCTGCTGCTGAGCCCTCTATTGAGGGTTAGGGGCCCCCAAAAGGAGACACGGGATGCTCTGCGTTTGCTGCAGCAGCGGAGACAAGAGGTACTAGCAGCAGCAGCAGAAATAGTAAATGAGGAGGCCCCCAAAGAAATAAAAATAGATACTATAGAGAAGCTGCTGCAGCAGATGCAGCAGGCTAAGCTGAGGGGCCCCCATAAACAAACAGAAGAAAAACTCACAAATACACTCACACTCTTCAAGGCTACACAAAGGTACACCTGCTGCTGCTGCTGCTGCTGCTGCTGCTGCTGCTGCTGCTGCTGCTGCTGCTAATGTTGGTATGGGTGGTGCTGCTACTGCTAGTGCTGCTGCTAGTGTTGCTGTGCTGCTGCTGATAGTGCTGCTGCTGCTTATGCTGCTAGTGCTGCTGCTGCTAGTGCTGCTGCTGCAGCTGCTAATGCTGCTGCTCCCGCTAGTGCTGCTGCTGCTGCTGCTATTTCTAGTGTTGCTAGTGCATATGCTGCTGCTGCTGCTGATGGTGGTGCTGCTGCTGCTGATGATGCTGTTACTCTCACTGCTGCTGCTGCTGCTGCTGTTTTCCCTATTGCTGCTGTTGGTGCTGCTGCTGGTGCTGCTGTTGGTGCAGAATGCAGGACATATTGGAGAGGTCGGGCAGCAGCAGCAGCAGCAGCAGCGTGAGCAGCAGCAGCAGCAGCGGGAGCAGCAGCAGCAGCAGCAGCAGCAGCAGCAGTCCTTCAAGTAAGAAAGAGGATCGTCGGGGCCCAAAGAAGAGACAGGAGAAAGACAGCGACAGTCTGCTGCTGCTGTCTGCTGAGGAGACAGCTGAGCTCAGCTGTCTCCTTTCTGCAGCAGAAGCCCTCGAGGCCCTCCCCCCCCCCACGAGGCCCCTCTGTCCCCCTAAACACTCTTCTATACTTGCTGCAGCAGCAGAAGCTCTTGCTGCTACACATAAACCCTAAACCCTAAACCCTAAACCCTNCTATACTTGCTGCAGCAGCAGAAGCTCTTGCTGCTACACATAAACCCTAAACCCTAAACCCTAAACCCTAGATACTCTTCTGTTGTTGCTGTGGCGGCAGATGCTCTTGCTGCTGCACGCAAAGATAATAACACATAAACCCTAAACCCTAAACCCTAAACCCTAGGCACTCTTCTTTTGTTGCTGTGGCGGCACAAGCAGTCCTAACACAAAAACAAATAAACCCTAAACCCTAAACCCTAAACCCTAAACCCTACACAACGGCTGCACCTCTCAACGACATATGAATCCACCTGGGGGCCCCAAAGGGGCCTCAGGGGGAAACCCTAAACCCCAAAACCCTAAACCCTAAACCCTACGTATGTGCCTTATTAGGGATCTATTCGCTGCCTAGGGTTTAGGGTTTAGGGGGTTTGTTCTTTGGGGTCTCTGTGCCCTCCCATCACCGCGGGGGCCCCCCTGAACCAAATGGGGGGCCCCCGGCCGCCTAGCAAACCCTAGCGGAATAAATACAAACTCAAGGGGGGCCCCCAGGGGGGCCCCGAGGGGGCCCCCCCAGGGGGCCCCCCACCCTGCTTGATTGCAAGAGGGTACAGAAGCCCTCACATGGGGGCCCCGCTGGAGTTGCGAGTACCTCTGGGGGGCCCCCCGGCGTGGGGCCCCGAGGGTTTAGGGGGCCCCCTAGTGGGGGGCCCCGAGTTTTGGGGGCCCCCCCCTGGTGGGGCCCCCGAGGGTTTAGGGGGCCCCCTAACGTGTGCATTCCCTCTGGTCCCTGTTCGTGGGGGCCCCCCTCTTCCTCTATCCTTTGCTGCAGTGTATCTTCTGCGTGCACGAGGGGCCCCCCCCTCCTCTGTTGTATTGGGGGGCCCCTGCTGGGGCCCCTGCTGGGGCCCCTGCTGGGGGCCCCCCTCTGTGTCTAGGTTTACTTGGGGGCCCCACTGCTGCATTAACTGCTCGTAATATATTGCCTCCTCAGCCAGTAGGATTGCTAGTGCTGTTTCTTTCTCTTCTTCCTCTATCTCGGCGAGAGAGGGGCCCCTTGCTGCAGTACCCTGTACCCTTGCTGCTGCTGCGGGGCCCCAACAGTTGCAGCTAGGGTCATGCTGGGGGCCCCCACGAGCCTTCAGGGGGGCCCCCATACGAACTGTAGAAAGAGGAGCCTCAGCAGCACGCGCACGAGCATGCTGCAGCAGCTGCTGCTCTTGCTGCTGCTGCTGCTGCTGCCGCTGCTGCAGCTCCTCCTCCATCACCTGTCGAATACTTCTAGCTGGGGGGCCCCCCACACTTGCCTTGGGGGCCCCCCATACCCTCCTCTCTCCTCGGGAGTTGGGGGCCCCCTTAGCATTGGCCCCCCCAGACAAGGATTCCTGCTGCTGCTGCTGCTGCTGCTGCTGCTGCTGCTGCCCAGCGGGGCCCCCTTCTAGCTGCAGCTCATGCAGCCTCAGTGCCCTTCTGCTCGGCCTGACCCGCACGAGGGTTTCTAACGATATTTGATAGGGGGCCCCGCTCCTCGCTGCTGCTGCTGCTGCTGGTGCTGCTGCAGTTGCTGGTGCTGCTGTTGCTGCTGCTGTTGCAGCTGGGGCCCCTTGGGCCCTTCCCCCGTACGGCGCTGCTGCTCCTGCTGCAGCAAGCAGCTGGGGGGACGCACTTGGGGTTGCTGCTGATGCAGGGGGCCCCCGGGAGGGGGCCCCCAAGGGGGGTGGGGTTAGGGGGGCCCCCAGCGACTTGGGTAGTCGTGGGGTTGAAGCAGCAGCACGGGGGGCCCCCAGCTGAGGGTTTGCTGCTGAGCTGCTGGTATCGGGGGGGGGGCCCCCAGAGGCACGAGGTGCCCTGGAGCCCCGCGCTTGCTGCCACTCATCTGTCGTTTGCTGCTGCTGCTGCTGCTGCTGCTGCTGCTGCTGCTGCTGCTGTTGCTCGTTGCTGTATGGAGATGGGTGACGCTGCTGCTGCCGCTGCTGCTGCTGCTGCTGCCGCCGTTGCTGCTGCTGCTGCCCAAATACGGCGGAAGGGGTAGATGGAGATGCACCGAGTAGTTGCTGTTGCTGCTGCTGTTGTTGCTGCTGCTGCTGTTGCTGCTGCTGCTGTTGCTGCTGCTGCTGTTGCTGCTGCTGCTGTTGCTGCTGCTGCTGCTCTCCCCGTTGCTTTTGCTTCTCCTGCTGGTTCTGCCGTTTCTGTTGTTTGCGGTCCCTGTTGGGTTGCTGCTGCTGCTGCTGCTGTTGTTGCTGTTGTTGCTGCTGCTGCTGCAGTTGCTGCTGCTGCTCCTTCAAGGGCCCCCCGCCGCTCTGTGCTTCTGTACCCTTTTCTGTGTGTACGTCTGCACGGGTGAGGGGGCCCCCCTCAGCAGCAAACGCAGACAACCAGCTGTCTCTAGGGGGCCCCCTGATGCATCTAAACAGGGCCCCCGGGTTTATATAGATGAGGCTGAACACTGCAGGGAGGGGCCCCCTGCTTGGGGGGCCCCCCGGCTCAGCTGGGTACTCGTGGGGGCCCCCAGGGCCCCACACACATTCAGGGGGCCCCTCGATATCATATAAGAACTCCTCGGGGGCCCCCCACTCGGGGGGCCCCCCAGGGGCCCCCTGAAGGGCCTCAAGAGTACGGGGGGCCCTGCTGAGGGCCCCCCCCTCAGCTAGCTGCGCCAGCAGCAGCTGCATGCCTGCTGCAGTAGCCCGGTGCAGCAGCAGCTGGTGATGGGTATGGTGCTGCTGCTGCTGCTGCTGCTGCTGCTGATGGAGCTGCAGCAGCAGCAGCGGAAGGTTAAGCAGCAGAGCGCAGCAGCAGAAATCAAATAGCTGCTGCAGCTGCAGATGTGAGGATACACCCGAAAGCAGCAGCAACTCTGAAAGCCCACTGCAGCGAGAAGCAAGCTTGCTGCAGCAGAGATACACCAGAGAAGGAAACGAGTTTTC
>NW_013567475.1:22045-23873 GCF_000499745.2 Eimeria mitis | reverse complement strand
AGAAGCAAGCTTGCTGCAGCAGAGATACACCAGAGAAGGAAACGAGTTTTCCTGCTGCTGCTGCTGCTGCTGCTGCTGCTGCTGTAGTTGTTGCTGCTGCTGTTGCTGTTGTTGCTGCTGCTGTTGCTCTTGCTGTTGCTCTTGCTGCTGTTGCTGTTGTTGTTGTTGCTGCTGCTGCTGCTGCTCTTGCTCTTGCTG
Source organism: Eimeria mitis (assembly GCF_000499745.2). Classification (NCBI taxonomy): domain Eukaryota; phylum Apicomplexa; class Conoidasida; order Eucoccidiorida; family Eimeriidae; genus Eimeria; species Eimeria mitis. The sequence continues at coordinate 23,675 of NW_013567475.1, read as the reverse complement.
CTGTTGCTGCTGCTGTTGTTCCTGCTGATGTTGCTGTTGCTCTTGCTGCTGCTGCTGCTGCTGCTGCTGCTTGCAATCAATGAGCGGGAAGCTGAGGGGGAACTGCGGCAGGGCAAAGGAGACAGCAGCAGCACCGTGGCAGCTGCTGCTTGCTGCTGCTGCAACACCTCCCAGCGGCAGCAGCTGCGGTGTGCCCACAGCAACTACAGCAGCAGCAGCAGCAGCAGCAGCAGCAGGAGCTGCTGCTGCTGCTGCCGAACCTGCTTCTGGTTTCAGGGGTATAGAATACAAAAGACCCTCCTCCGTCAACCCCAGCAGCTGAAAGGGGCCCCCAAAGGAGATGTTAACAAACCTGGGTAGAGGGTACAGCGAAGGGGGGCCCCTGGGTAGCGGCGTGGGGGGCCCCCACGTGAGAAACTAAACGCATCTCTGCTGGACGTACACCCGAACGCCACACACACAACCTGCAGCAAACCCAGCAGCAGCAGCAGCAGCAAAAAAACACCAACTGCAGCAGCAGCAGCGGCAGCAGCAAAAGCAAAGAACAGCAACTGCAGCAGCCAGTAGCAGCAGCAGCAGCAACAGCAAATCCCCATCCACAGCAGGAGCAACAGCAACACCACCACCCTCAGAAGCAGCAGCAGCAGCGGCATCATCATCATCATCATCACCGCCCTCAGCAGCAGCAGCAGCAGCAAGACCCCATGTCACGGTGCCCTATGGCCCCCCCCTCCAGGGTGGGGCCCCCACCTGGGGGCCCCGCCCAGGGGGCCCCCACCTGGGGGCCCCCCCCAGGGGGCCCCCCTCTTATGTTTTGAGGGTACTGACTGTCCTTGGCTTGTAAGAGCTGCACCCGCAAAGTCGTTGACGGAGATACACCGCAGCGAGGGGGCCCCATGGCCCATTGGTTGCTGCTGCCATTCGCCGGGGGCCCCGGGGGCCCCCGGGGCCCCCGGGGGGCCCCCCAGGGGGGGGGCCCCCGGGGGGCCCCCAATGAGACCTGATGAAGATGAATGAACCCTCATGAAACGCACAGGGAGAGGCTTGTAGAATAAATCCCAGTTTTTGTTGCTGCTGCTGCTGCTGCTGCTGCTGTTACTACTACTGTTGCTGCTGCTGCTGCTGCTGCTGCTGCTGCTGCTTGTCTTGCTGCTTATGCTGCTTCGGCTGGTGGAGGGCTGAGTGGGCTGTTCTTGTCTCCGTCGCTGTTGCTGCTGCTGCTGCTGCTGCTGTTGCTGCTGCTGCTGCTGCTGCTGCTGAGTGGGAGCGGAAGCAGGAGTTGGTGCGGCTGTGGGGCAGGCGCCCCACACAAATACCTCTGCAGCAGCAGCAACAGCAGCAGCAGCAACAGCAGCAGCAACAGAAACAGCAGCAGCAGCAGCAGCAGGGCACAGACCTTTGAAGTGAGATAACTTCCACTAGCGGCATCAGCAGCAGTGTTAACAGCAGCAGCAGCAGCAGCAGCAAATTCAATAGCAGCAGCAGCAGCAGCAACAGCAGCAGCAGCAGCAGCAGCAGCAAGAGGAACAGCCAAAACGTCTGCTTGTCCCTTCTGCTGCTGGATCTGCTGCTGCTCGTCCTACTGGCTCTGCAGCAGCAGCAGCAGCAGCAGCAGCTTCTGCTGCTGCTG
>NW_013567475.1:20689-21203 GCF_000499745.2 Eimeria mitis | reverse complement strand
TAGTAAGAAGCAGCAGAGCGTGTCTGTCTCCAGCAGCAACAGCATTTACACACAGCCGCAGGGGCCCCCTAGGGGGCCTTGATAGGGTCTCTAGCTGGGTCTTGAGGGGCCCCCATGAGTCCCCCTTGTTAGGGGGCCCCTCATAATCGTAGCACATCAGCAGGGGGCCCCCAAAAGAAGACGAGGGGGCCCCCTTGCTGCAGACTGCTGCTGCTCCCCCTGCTGCTGTTGCTGTTGTTGCTGTTGCTGCTGCTGCTGCTGCTGCTGCAGTACCACCCCACAGGGGGTCGGGGCCCCACACATAGAGGAGGGTCTCCTTGCTGTCTTGCCCCTCAGCCTCGAGGGCCCCCCTCGTAGCCATGGGGGCCCCTAGGGGGCCCCTGGTGGGGGCCCCGTGGTGGGGGCCCCCTTGGGGCCCCCTTTGTACTACAGCAAGGCCGTGGCGGGTACCCAGAGCAACCTAAAGAGAAACAGAAACAAACCCACAGCAAACGCAGACATAAACACGCAGACA
>NW_013567475.1:20067-20589 GCF_000499745.2 Eimeria mitis | reverse complement strand
GAGCAACCTAAAGAGAAACAGAAACAAACCCACAGCAAACGCAGACATAAACACGCAGACAGGGGCCCCCGGGGGCCCCCCGGGGGCCACGCAGACAGGGGCCCCCGGGGGCCCCCCTGCTTCTGCGCCCCCCCAGGTTAAGAGGGTGTACTGGGCCCCCCCTGGGGCCCCCTGGAGCCCCTGGGGGCCCCTCGGGGCCCCTGGGGGCCCCTGGGGGGTTGGGTACTGCATAGTGGTGGTGGTACTGTACCTGCACTACGCGCGTTGAGCTAGCGGGGGGCCCCCCTGACCCTCGGGGGGCCCCCCCCCTGGGGTTTCTTGATGGGGGTGAGGGGAGACGGAGGGGCTGGGGCCCCACCACTACACCCGTGCTGCCGCCTGCTGAGGGGCCCCATACCCATATGGTTCTGTTTGCTGCTGCAGCAGAGGCCCCCGGGCCGCAGCAGACCCCGTTGACACCCAAACACTCTGAGGGTACGCAGTGGGGGCCCCCGCAGCTGCAGCAACTGGAATCTGTACTGC
>NW_013567475.1:16476-19786 GCF_000499745.2 Eimeria mitis | reverse complement strand
AGGGGCCCCCCCAGGGGCCCCCCAAAGGGGGGGGCCCCAATGGGGCCCCCCAGGGGGGGGGGCGCTGCAGCACCTGTAAGGCCTGCTACAGCCTGAGGGGACCCTATGAGGGGGGCCCCCACGACGGGGGCCCCCATGCGGGGGGCCCCCAAAGGCAGCAGAGCAGAGAGCGCTAGTCTTGCTGCTTCTGCAGCAGGTGGGAGGGGCCCCCACCTGCATGCGTCACAGCTGCTGGGGGCCCCCTCAGTACCCTCGGGGGGCCCCCAAACAGTGCCCAAGCAATTCGCACAGATAGGAAGGAAACGACAGAAACAAGAAACAGCAAAAGCAGCATCTTTGTCTTCAGCTACATCAGCAGCAGCAGCAGCAGCAGCAGCAGCAGCTGCAGCAGCAGTACCGGCAGCAGCAGCAGTACCAGCAGCAGCAGCAGTACCGGCAGCAGCAGTAGCAGCAGCAGCAGTAGCAGCACCAGTAGCAGCAGCAGCAGCAGTAGCAGCAGTACCAGCAGCAGCAGCAGCAGGGTCAGGATATGCTGAATCTTCCACTGTCCTGCTGCTGCTGCTGCTGTTGCTGCTGGCACCGATGCCGCTGCTGCTGCTGCTGCTGTTGCTGCTGCTGGAACCTATCCCGCTGCTGCTGCTGCTGCTGCTGTTGCTGCTGGCACAGATCTCGCTGCTGCAGCTGCTGCCGCTGCTACTGCTGGCACCGCTCCCACTGTTGCTGCTGCTGCTGCTGCTGCTGCTGCTGCTGCTGCTGCTGCTGCTGTTACGAAAGGGCCGTGGGAATGTATTTTTGAGAGCAGCTGCTGCTACAGGGCAGACCGTTCTCGGCGGCTGCAGCTGCAGTATAGACACCTCGCTGGGGGGCCCCCCAGGGGCCCCTGCTGGGGCCCCTGCTGGGGCCCCCCCATGGGGGGGCCCCCCGTACAGCAGCTGCAGCGCACAGAGCAGGTTGCCCCTTCTCAGCATCCGAGAGACCCCCAGGGCCGTGCAGCTGCTGCAGCAGCGGAGACACTCAGCCAGCTGGCAGGGGGCCCCCGTAACCCTCCTCCTTCGACTGCTGGGGGGCCCCGGGGGGGCCCCCGGGGCCCCTAGGGCCCCCAGGGCCCCTGGGGCCCCTGGGGCCCCCGGGGCCCCCCTGGGCCCCTGGGGAGAGGAAACCCCTTTGGCGCGTGCAGCCGCAGGGGCCCCCTGTGTAGAGCTAGTCATACGAAGCCTTGTATAGGAGCAGGGGCCCCCTTGTTGCTGGGGGGCCCCCGCTGGTGGGTCTGTTTCTGTCTCGTTAAGGGTAACGAGACAGAAGACAGAGAAGAAGAGGCTTTGAGGGGTGTAGCAGCAGCAGCAACAGCAGAAGCAGCAGCAATAGATACTGCTGCTGCTGCTGCTGCTGCTGCTGCTGCTGCGGTGCAGGTAGGTAGGGGCCTGACAGCGAGCAGCTGGGGGGCCCCAGAGCAGCTGCAGCAGCAGAGGCAGTGCGTGCGGTGGGGGCCCCGGGGCCCCTACGATGGTTTTGTTGAATAGAAGAATAAATAAAAAAGAAAAAGAAACACAAAAAATATATATAAACAGAGGAGAAGAGAGGGGGGCCCCCCAGACACACAATAGACAGGGGGGGGCCCCCTGCCTCTCCTCGCTGCAGCCTGGGGGGCCCCCCAACTCACATCCTTCTGCTGCTGCTGCTGCTGCTGCAGCAGCAGCAGCAGCAGCAGCAGCAGCAGTAAGCGATATAAACAAAAGATATGTTTCTTTGGTGTTGTTCTTTTTGCTGGTGTGAAGGGTTTGGGGCCCCCATGTATATCTACTAGCGGAGGGGCCTCCTGCATCGGGGGGCCCCCTAGCAGTAGGGGGGCCCCCACACCCACCACCAGTAAAGAAACGACAGAAAAAAATAATAAATAAATAAAAACAAACAAAAACAAAAACTATAGAGAGGATTAGAAGCCAAAAGGAATAAATAAACAGCAGCAGCAGCAGCAGCAACACCACCACCACCGACAGCAGCAGCAGCAGCAGCAGCAGCAGCAACAATAACAACAACCCCACCACCCCTTTGTTTGTATAAGAGGCTTCAAGGGCCTCAGGGCCCCCCCATGTCTCTCCCAGGCCCTCTGCCCCCCTCACCAGCCCCACGAGCAAGAACAGGCAGCAAGTACCCCCTTCTGCTGCTGCTGCTGCTGCTGCTGCTGCTGCTGCAGGGGGCCCCCCAGGGCGGCTGCTGCTTACGTATCATTAAACACAGCAGCAGCAGCAGCCGCGGTAATAGCAGCAGCAGCAGAAGCAGCAGCAGCAGACCTACGGCTTTCAGGGGGCCCCTGAGTGTGTGCTGTAGGGGGGCCCCCACAGCTGGGGGGCCCCCCAAAGGGTGGGGACCGCCTAGAGGTGGGGGGCCCCCCGTTGCTGCTAGGGGTCGGTCTGTTTGCTGCCTGCAGCAGCAGCAGTTCATTCAGAGGCCCCCTTCAACTGCAGCAGCAGCAGCAGCAACAGCAGCAGCAGCAGCAGCAGCAGCAGCAACAGCAGCAACAGAAGCAGCAGCAATAGCAGCAGAAATTCTGTCGCCGCTGCCCAGGGCGGTACCCCCGCATATAGAGAGGCCCCCCTACGCTCTGAAAGCAGAGGGGGGCCCCCCAGCAGCAGCAGCAGCAGCAGCAGCAGCAGCAGCAGCAGCAGCAGCAGCAGCATATGATGATGAGGATGATGATCTTCCTGCCCCCCTAACAGCAGAGGAAATCGATAGTAAGACACATGCTCCCTGTTGCTGCTGTTTTTGCTGCTGCTGCTGCTGCTGCTGCTGCTGCTGTTGCTTCTGCTGGTTCTGCTGCTGCTGCTGCTAGTATCAGTGAAACAGCTGCTGCTGCTGTTGCTGCTGCTGCTGCTGCTGCTGCTGCTGCTGCAGGGTTACGTGCAGCGTGCCGAATGGCTCGGTTTGTATTAGAGTGCGCTATGGGCTTCCTCTCCCCTCCTCCCCCCCATCAGCAGCAGCAGCAGCAGCAGCAGCACCATCAGCAGCACCATCAGCAGCAGCAGCAGCAGCAGCAACAGCAGCAGCAGCAGCAGCAGCAGATTGAGTTATATGGAAACGGTTATATATGGCGGGGTCCGCGTCTGGGTGTCTGGCCATCATCATGGGTATCAGCAGCAGCAGCAGCAGCAGCAGCAGCAGCAGCATCTTTGCTGCCTCTGAGTGGTTTGCTGCTGGACTTCTTTATACATACTTTGTCTGTCTCCTTGGGGGCCTACCCTTCTCCTCTTCTTTATAAACAATACCCCCGCAGCTGCTGCATCTCCCCTGATCATATACTGTGCCATGGTAC
>NW_013567475.1:15078-16455 GCF_000499745.2 Eimeria mitis | reverse complement strand
GCTGCTCCTGCTGCTGCTGCTGCTGCTGCTGCTGCTGCTGCTGCTGCTGCTGCTGGTGCTGTTGTTGCTGATGCTGATGCTGTTGTTGCTGCTGATGCTGTTGTTGCTGCTGATGCTGATGTTGCTGCTGATGCTGCTGCTGCTGCTGTTGCTGCTGATGCTGCTGCTGCTGCTGATGCTGTTGTTGCTGCTGATGCTGCTGCTGACTTGTTGCTGCAGCTGACTTTTTGCTGCTGCTGATGACGCGTTTGCTGCTGCTGTTTTGCTGCTGCTGCTGCTGCTGTGCTTCTCTCACTCCTGCTGCTGCAGCAGTCTTGTTGCTGCTGCAACGGGGTTGCTGCTGCTGCGCTGCTGCTGCAGCTCCTCCTGCTGCACCTCCCCTGTTGCTGCTGCTGCTGCTTTTATATTTCACTTTCCTTCCTTCTTCTGCTTCTGCTTTGCTGCTACATTTTCTCCTGCTGCTGCCTCTGCTGCTGCTGCTGCTGCTGCTGCTGCTGCTGCTGCTGCAGGTATTCCTACAGCTGAGCCGCTGCAGCCATACTCTTTGGTGTCGATTGACGTTACTCTCTATCTAAACGGCTTCCATGGTGATTGCTGCTCCACTGCTCTCTATGAACCTCCTGAGGGGCCCCCAGGGGGGCCCCCGGGGGGGCCCCCGGGGGGGCCCCTAGGGGGCCCCCTTCAGGGGCCCCTAGGGGGGCCCCCAGGGGGCCCCCATGCAGCAGCAAGAACTGTGAGCATGAGAGAAATACAACAAAAGAAGAGACTGATGGAGATAGCTGAAGAAGCAACAAGGAGGGGTATACAGGCATGCAGAGAGGGAGCGCCGTGAGGAATCAATGGCTGCTGCTGCTGCTGCTGCTGCTGCTTTGCTGCTGCTGCTGCTGCTGCTGCCTTTGTGTTGCTGTTTTGGTGTTGCTGGATTGGTGCTGCTGCTTTGTTGCTGCTACTTGGTTGCTGCTGCTCCTGTCGTGTTGCTGCTGTTGCTGTGTTTGTGTTTGTGTTTGTGTTGCTGCTTTTCTCCTGCTGCTGTTGCTGCTGTTTTGTTGCTGCTGCTGCTGCTGCTGCTGCTGCTGCTGTGTTGGTGCTGTGTTGGTGCTGCTTGTGCTGCTGCTCCTCGTTTGCTGCTGCAGCACCATATTTGTTGCTGCTGCTATCCATTCATATTTCTCTTTCTCCTTATACACCATAAATACATTAATATTTATATTTTTATTTATATTTTTATTTATATTTTTATTTATATTTATATTTATATTTAGGTTTTCTTCTATTGGTTTGTCTATCGAGCGGTACCTGGCGTCAGTAGCTGCCTATACACCCCAGCAGTTCTGCGGCCACGGCATCGGCAGGAAGTTTCATCAGCCCCCCATTGTA
>NW_013567475.1:11999-14978 GCF_000499745.2 Eimeria mitis | reverse complement strand
CCCCCCATTGTAATTTATTTTTTTTTTTTTTTTTTTTTTTTATTTTTTTTTTTTTTCATGTTTATTTATTTTTATTTATTTGTTTTATTTATTTTTATTTATTTTTGTTTCTCTTTTTTCTTTTTCTTTTTTTTTTGTCTCTTTTTTTGTTTTTTTTTTTTCGTTTCTCTTTCTGTCTTTTGTTTTTTTGTCTCTGTCACTGTCTCTCTTTTGTTTTATTTTATTTTATTTTATTTTATTTTATTTTATTTTATTTTATTCTTTTATCTTCATGCTCCTATCTCTGTTGTTGTTTGTCTTTCTGTCTGTCTCTATCTCCATCTATATATTTGTCTCTTTCTGTCTCTGTATCTATTTCTTTTTTTTTTATTTATTTTCTCCCCTCATTTTATTTGTTTTTTTTTTTTATATATTTTTGTCTGTCTCTGTTTTTCTTTCTCCGCGTTTATGTTTGTCTCTGTATTTGTTTGTATTTATTTTTGTATATTTATTTATTTTTTCTTGTTTTTATTTCTGTTTGTTTGTCTTTTCTTTTTGTCTTTGTTTATATTTATTTGTGTGTCTTCATGTTTTTTATTTTTATTTTTATTTTTTATATATTATATTCTATCTATCTATCTAAACATACTTATATACATATCTTTATCTTACTATCTCTTTCTCTATCTCTGCTTCTGTTCTCTCTCTCTCTCCTTTCTCTATCTCTCTAATTCCTAGGGTTTAGGGTCTAGGGTTTAGGGTTTAGGGTTTAGGGTTTGTATGCAGATACACCACAGGTGGGCCCCGTACCCCGTGGGGTGTATGTACAGGGGCCTCGCGTTTACAGTAGAACCAGTGGTCTGCCCCCAACAAACAGAATTTAAAATAAACAAAGACCAGTGGACCGTTCAGGCCACAAACAAACTACCGTATGTTGTTGCTGCTCCTGCTGCTGCTGCTGCTGCTGCTGCTGCTGTTGCTGCTGGTCATAACGCGGCAGCTGGTGCTGCTGCTGCTGCTGCTGCTGCTGCTGCTGCTGCTGGTGGTAGCCATAACGAGCGGCAGCTGGTGCTGCTGCTAGGCCTGTTGCTGCTGCTGCTGCTGGGCCTGCTGCTTTTGCAGCTGCTGCTAAGTGTATTGCTGCACCTGCTGCTGCACCTGCTGCTGCTGCGCATGACGTTGCTGCTGCACGCTCTGGCGTTGTTGCAGCAGCAGCTGCTGCTGCTGCTGTTGGAGTACCTGCTGCTGTTGACCCTGTGATTCCTGCTGCCCCTGCTGTGGCCCTCACTGTGCTGCTGCTGCTGCTGTTGCTGCTGCTGCTGCTGCTGCTGTTGCTGCTGCTGCAGCTCCGCGCAGTTTGAAGAAACCATCCTCATTGGGCCAGACGGGCCAGAGGTACTAACGAGGCCCTGAGGGGGCCCCCCGGGGGGCCCCCGTCAGCAGCAGTTACCGGGGGGGGGGCCCTGGGGGCCCCCCACTCTGTTCTGCTGCTCTCCCCTTTCCTCACGTCATAAAAGATACCTGTTGCTTGGGGGCCCCTGGGGGGCCCCCGCGGTTAAAACGGATGCGCTGAGAGGCCCCTAGGGGGCCCCCAGGGGGCCCCTACGGGGCGCCTAGAAGGGTACCAGTAGGGGGGCCCCCTGGGGGGGCCCCCTAGGGTTCCCCCGAGTGGTCACCAGTGGGGGCCCCCTGAAAGGGCACCAGTAGGGGGCCCCCAAGGGGGCCCCCCTCATAGGTAGAGGCAGAATACCTCTCGCTGCGCTCACAAACCCCCGTACACTGAGGGGCCCTGACATGAACGGGGGGCCCCTATGGGGGCCCCCCCTTTTTAAAGGGTACTAGATTTTGTAGGGGGCCCCCAGGGGGGCCCCCATTTCTATTTTATATGTCAAGTAGATAAGAGGGTACAGAGTGTACGCCTGCCCCCGTGATGTGGGTACTGGTGGGTACAGCAGACCATAGGGGCCCCCATTGAGGGTGTAATGAATGTTCAGGTGGGCCCCCTTGGGGGCCCCCCTGGGGGCCCCCAAGGGGGCCCCCCTGGGGGCCCCCCCCTTTTATTTTATAGGTCGAATAGAGGGGAGGGTACAGAACGTCTGCCGCCCCGTGTGATGTGGGTACTGGTGGGTACAGCTGGGGCCTCGCGGCGTCCCTCTGAGGGGGGCCCCCTATAGGGGTGGGCCCTGTCTGTGGGGGCCCCCCTACGTTTGCGGGGGCCCCTTTGCCGCTGCTTTGAGGGGGGCCCCCCAGAAGAGGGTACTGTGATGGGTACTGAAAGGGGACAAACCTGGCAGAGGGCCCCCGCATCGATCTCTGGTAGACAGATGGCTGTATTGCTGCTGAATGTATGCATGCAGCAGCTAGCGAACTCTTCCCTGCTGCTGCTGCTGCTGCTGCTGCTGCTGCTGCTGTCGTTGCTGCTGCTGCTCCTGCTGCTGCTGCTGCTGCTGCTGGCGTTGTGTTGGGTTGGGCTTGGGGGGCCCCCCTTGTCCCTCTCTTCTTCCTTCTGCTGCAGCCAACGCAGCACAGCTCGCCCCAGCCTGAGGTCAGCAGCAGTGGCATCGCAGAGGGGCCCCAAGAAGGGGGGCCCCTCTCCATGCAGTCCGTGTAGGGGCCCCTGGTTATATTCGTTCATAGTACCCACTGTTGTTCGGTGGGCCCCTTGGGGGCCCCCCAGGGTCCCCAGCAGGGCCCCCCCCTGGGGGCCCCCGCCGCCCGTTGTGGGTGAAGTAGGCGTGGGTGTTGGGGGCCCCCTATGGTGCAGTGCTGCTGCGCCTAGAAAGCCAGAGAAGGAGAGACAGAAGGCCCCCACCAGCAGAGCTGTATGCTCGTAAGCATTCATATTCAGTTTGCTGCTGGCCACGCACACAGACAAAGCAGAGGCCCCAGCAGAAGTTAAACCCAAAGGGGTAGGCCGCAGCAGGCTGTCGACCTCACACAGGGCCCCCAACGAACCCACCCGGGGGCCCCTACGCAGCCCACGACGACACAAACCACTGG
>NW_013567475.1:11207-11899 GCF_000499745.2 Eimeria mitis | reverse complement strand
CTGGGGGCCCCCGCCGCCCGTTGTGGGTGAAGTAGGCGTGGGTGTTGGGGGCCCCCTATGGTGCAGTGCTACTGCGCCTAGAAAGCCAGAGAAGGAGAGACAGAAGGCCCCCACCAACAGAGCTGTATGCTCGTAAGCATTCATATTCAGTTTGCTGCTGGCCACGCACACAGACAAAGCAGAGGCCCCAGCAGAAGTTAAACCCAAAGGGGTAGGCCGCAGCAGACTGTCGACCTCACACAGGGCCCCCAGCGAACCCACCCGGGGGCCCCTACGCAGCCCACGACGACACAAACCACTGGGAGATTGGGGGCCCCCAGGGGCCCCTGGGGCCCCTGGGGCCCCAGGGGCCCCAGGGGCCCCGGGGGCCCGGGTGGACCCACGTTGCGGTACAGGAGACAGGGAGGGGGGGGCCCCCTTCAGCTCGCTTGATATGCACTCCCCTGTCTCATCCCCCTCATGCTGCTGCTGCTGCTGCTGCTGCTGCTGCTGCTGCTGCTGCTGCTGCTGATGGGGTGGTCTTGCACTTGGGCTGCTGCTTGAGTCAGGGGAACACGTAGAGGCTTCGTGCTGCGCTGCAGCAGCTTCTGCTGCAGAGGGGGGCCCCCGGGGGCCCCCCTTTGTACCCTTAGCTTGGGTCCCCCCTGGTGGCTGCTCGCGTGCTGCTGCTGCTGCTGCTGCTGCTGCTGCAT
>NW_013567475.1:7593-7891 GCF_000499745.2 Eimeria mitis | reverse complement strand
TCTGCAGCAGCAGCAGCAGCAGCAGCAACAGCAACAGCAGCAGCAGCAGCAGCAGCAACAGCAGCAGCAGCAGGAGCAGCAGCAACAGCAACAGCAACAGCAGCAGCAGCAGCAGCAGCGGGGGTTTGTCTTTGTTTAGATTGAGGAATGCCTTTGTCGCTCCTGCGGTATCTCTTCAGCTGTCGTTAGTCTAACCCTAAACCCTAAACCCTAAACCCTAAACCCCAAACCCTAAACCCTAAACCCTAAACCCTCGCGGTTACCTCGCCAGAGATGTGGTGCTGCAGCCCGCGGCCCC
>NW_013567475.1:7147-7493 GCF_000499745.2 Eimeria mitis | reverse complement strand
CCAGCAGCAGCAGCAGCAGCAGCAGCAGCAGCAACAGCAGCAGCAGCAGCAACAGCAGCAGCAGCAGCAGTAGTAGTAGCAGAAACAAAGACAGGATTGCTGCCCCCTCAGCTGCAAACATGTAGTTATATAAACCCTAAACCCTAAACCCTAAACCCTAAACCCTAAACCCTCACGACGACAGCCACCCAAGAGACATAAGGGCCTCAGGGGCCTCCCGGGGCCCCTTGCATGCATATAGCTGATCAAGGCGTCAAACAAAACCCTAAACCCTAAACCCTAAACCCTAAACCCTAAACCCTAAACCCTAAACCCTCGTACCTCGATGACTCGTATTTTGCTCCAG
>NW_013567475.1:0-6647 GCF_000499745.2 Eimeria mitis | reverse complement strand
ACTCCGGAAATATTCTCTCTAAGGCCTAAACACCAACAAACACAAACCCCAACACACAACAGCTGCAGCACTGAGGCGGCTGCAGAGTTCAGCTGAAGGGGCCCCCCACTTCACCCCATAGGAGGGAAAGGGGGCCCCTTGGGGGCCCCCCTTGGGGGCCCCCCTTGGGGGCCCCCCTTGGGGGCACCACTGGGGGCCCCCCCCTGGGGGCCCCACTGGGGGCCCCCCCCTGGGGGCCCCACTGGGGGCCCCCCCCTGGGGGCCCCACAGGGGGCCCCCTTGGGGGCCCCCCAAGGGGCCCCCCTGTGTGTTGTGCAGCAGGCAACTGAGGGAGGCCCCACCTGGTGTATGGGGGCCCTCAACTGGTCTGTAAGCGAATCAAGAGAAGGCCTCGCGGGCTCCTCCTCTTCTACCCTGTGCAGCACAAGCAGCAGCAGCAGCAGCAGCAGCAGCAGCAGCAGCAGCAGCAGCTGTGTATGGTATGTGAAATAGGGGCCCCCAGGCTCTAGGGGGCCCCAGAGGGTTCGATTGAGTGCCCTATTAGATTCATCCTTTGCAGGGGGGCCCCATACAGGGGGCCCCCATGCAGGGGCCCCCAAGCAGTGAGAATAGATGGGGGCCCCCTTATTAGTTTTAGGGTTTAGGGTTTAGGGTTTAGGGTTTATGTGGGTACCTGTTGCTGGCATCCATTGATAGGGTGAGGGGGGCCCCCCCCGCGGCATGCAGAGACAGAAGCAACGAGGGGAGGGGCCCCAACCTATAGAGAAATAAAAATAAATAATATATATTATATATTATATATTATATATTATATATTGTATATTATATATTTTATATTATATATTATATATTTTGTATTATATATTATATATTATATATTATATATTATATATTATATATAATATATACAAACAGAGACAAGCAGAGACAGAAAGAAGTGGAGAGAGAGACAGAGACAGACGGAGACAAACAGAAGCAAAAAGAAACAAACAGAGACAAAGAGAGATAAAGAGATAGAGAAAAAGAGAAAAAAAAACAAAGAGAGACAGAGAGGGACAGAGAGAGACAATGAGAGATAAAGAGATAGAGACAAAGATAGACAAAGAGAGATAAAGAGAGACAGAGAGAGACAGAGACAAAGAGAGACAGAGAGAGAGAGAAAGAGAAAAAAAGAGAAGCAGAGAGAGACAAAGAGAGACAGAAAGAGAGACAGAAAGAGAGAAAGAGTGCCGCTCATAATAACCCCTTCTCTTGCTTCTCTCGTCCCCACTCTTTTCGAGGGTTTAGGGTTTAGGGTTTAGGGTTTAGGGTTTAGGGTTTCGCTTGCCTATCCTTGAGGAGTCCTCTGCTGCAGTAAACGCCAAACCGCCGCAGCATTTCGCGTGCTCGGCTGCAAGCAGCAGCAGCAGCAGCAGCAGCAGCAGCAGCAGCAGCAGCAACAGCAGCAGCAGCAGCAGCAGCAACAGCAGCGGCAGCAGAAGCAGCAGCAGCAGCAGCAGAAGCAGCAGCAGCAGCAGCAGCAGCAGCAGAAGCAGCGGCAGCAGCAGATGGGCCCCCACATATTTAGTGTTTAGGGTTTAGGGTTTAGAGTCTAGGGCTTAGGGGTTAAGGGTTTCGGAATGTACGCGGTTTAGGGTTTAGGGTTTAGGGTTTAGGGTTTAGGGTTTATAAAAGACAAACCAAAGAGGCAGAGAACGGAGAGAGAGGAGACAACCAGAGAAACCCTACACACACAAAAGGAGACAAAAATAAAGAAAATAAATAAATAAAATAAATAAAATAAATAAATAAATAAAAACAAAAGGAGACAAAAATAAAATAAATAAATTAAATAAATTAAATAAATAAATAAATAAAAACAAAAGGAGACAAAAATAAACAAAATAAATTAAATAAATAAATAAAAACAAAAGGAGACAAAAATAAACAGACTGAATAAAATAAACAAAAACAAACAGAGATAACTATAAATAAAATAAACAAAAAGAAAAGGACAATAAAACTAAAAAACAAAAATACAAAAAAAAACAAAACAAAAAAAACAAACAAAAGGAGACAAAAGGAGACAAAAGGAGACAATAACAGAGAAAACAAAACAAAGCAGCACCAACAAAACAAAAACAAACAAAACATATCTGTCTCTCTTTATATATTTTTATATATTTTTTTCTCTCTTTTTCTCTCTTTTTCTCTTTCTCTTTATCTCTCTTTGTCTCTGTTTCTTCCTAAACCCTCACCTTCTGTCTCTCTTTTTTTGTTTTTTTCTTTTTCTTTGCTGCTGCAGCCCTATACAAACTCAGGGGGCCCCTGGGGGCCCCCAGGGGGCCCCTGGGGGCCCCCCTCATAGACAGGAGAGGCAGGGGCCCCATGTGCTGCAGCAGCAACTTGCTGCTGCTGAAGAAGCAGCAGCAGACGCAGCAGCAAAAGAGGGAGCGAGGCAAAGGAGACAAAGAGAGACCCGGGGGGCATCCTAGAGCCTCACGTACTGCTGCTGCTGCTGCTGCTGTTGCTGCTGCTGCTGCTGCTGCTGCTGTTGCTGCATCTGATGAGTCTTCATATACTTCTCCTGCTGCTGCTGCTGTTGCTGCTGCTGCTGCTGCTGCTGCTGCTGGCTGCCGCCTCCCGCTGCGCCCCCCTCGAGCTGCACGGCGGGTCAGAGGAGGCCCTTCAACAGCAGCTGCAGCACCGTCTGCTGCTGCTGCTGCTGCTGCTGTTGCTGCTGCTGCTGTTGCTGCTGCTGTTGCTGCTGCAGGAGCCTCTCTCTTGACAGCAGCAGGGCCCAGGAGGGGGCCCCTCTTAAGGGGGGTTTGGGGGCCCCTTCTTTTGTTCTTTCGCCGCCCGCTGCCTTTCCTTTGCTGCCTCCCTGCTGCTGCTGCTGCTGCTGTTGCTGCTGCTGCTGCTCGCCGCTGCTGCTGCAGAAGAGCAGCAGCAGCAGGGTCCTGGGGGGGCCCATAAGCCTCCGTGAGGGCCCTCCTTGCTGCAGCAGCCAAGCGGCGGTGGAGGGCCCCCTGCCCGCTGCTGTGCTGCAGCAGCAGCAGCTCGACACCATAGAGAGGGGCCTCCCCCTGCTGCTGCTGCTGTTGCTGCTGCTGCTGCTGCTGCTGCTGCTTGTTTATTTCCCTTAGCTGCTGCAGCTGCTGCAGCAGCTGCTGCTTGCATTGCAGTGTATAGACAGACCGCCAATGAGGACGCCCAAAACACTGCCGCTGCTGTCGCCGTTGCTGCTGCTGCTGCTGCTGCTGCTGCTGTTGCTGCTGCTCGTGGGTCTTGGCTTGCTGCAGCTGCTGCTGCTCCTGCTGCAGCAGCAACTCCCCCTCAGCAGCAAGGGCCCCATAGAAAGCATCAAGCAAAGCAGCAATAACAGACGGGGGGGCCCCCCGTGCTGCTGCATCAGAGGTTAGAAGGGGGGGCCCCCTTGCTGCTGCAGCTGTAGCCAGAAGGGGGCCCCCCCTTGCTACTGCAGCTGCAGCAGCAACTGCAGCAGCAGCAGCTGCTGCTGCAGCAGTAGCTGCTGCAGCAGGGGGGCCCACTCTTAACGGGATTTCTTTATCTGCTGCAGTACCCTGCAGGGGCCCACACAAACCCAATAGCGTTGAGCTGGGGGGCCCCCCAGGGGCCCCCAAGTGCGAGGGGGGCCCCCCTACAGGGCAGGGGGGCCCCTCGGCCGAGGAGGGAGGAGAAAGCTCAGGGGCCCCCGTATCTGTTGCTGCTGCTGCTGCTGCTGCTGCTGTTGCTGCTGCTGCTGCTGCTGCTGCTGCCTCGAAGGCCTCCATCTCATGAGGCACAGAGGCCCCCAACAGAAGCCGTCCTGCTGCTGCTGCTGCTGCTGCTGCTGCAGGAGCTGCTACTGATGGTGGTCTTGCTGCTGCTGTTGCTGTTGCTGCTCGTGCTGCTGCTGCTGCTGCTGCGGTTGCTGCTTCTATAGCTTCTGCTGCTGCCGCTGTCCCTATTGCTGCTGCAAGTCTCTCTGCTGCTGCAGATGAAGCATCTGCTGCTGCTTGGTGGTGGTGTTGCTGCTGCTGCTGTGCGCCGCCTGCAACGTCGATGGGGGCCCTGGGGGGCCCCCAGGGGGCCCCTCGTGAGGCTGGGGGCCCCTAAAGCAGCAGCGATGCAGCAGGGGGCCCCTATAATATAGGGTAAATAGGGTCTATTTATTTTTTCCGTGTTGCTGCTGCTGCTGCTGCTGTTGCTGCTGCTGTTGCTGCTGCTGCATCGAGAGCTGCAGCAGCAAGAGATGGCGACGGCGCTGCTGCAGCAGAGGGAAGGGGGCCCCCTCTTCTGCTGCTGTTTATTTTTATAAAAATAAAAACAAATAAATAATAAAATAATAAAATAATTTATATAAATAAACGCAAAAATATATACTACCCGGGGGCCCCTGAACTCGCAGGGGGCCCCCAGACAACAAACCCTAAACCCACTCACGGGGGCCCCCCAATAAACCCTAAACCCTAAACCCTAAACCCTAAACCCTAAACCCTAAACCCTAAATCTGAAACAATTAGCCGTCAATCTTAGGCGCTAAGCTATAAACCCTAAACCCTAAACCCTAAACTCTAAGCCCTACTCATAAACTACTAACCCTAAACCCTAAACCCTAAACCCTAAACCCTTAGCCCTAAACCCTAAACCCTAAACCCTAAACCCTAATAGCGTATGGCTCTGACTGACTCGGCAGTCTATAACACAGGGGAATTACATCTCGATGGATGGCCTTGGGGGTTTAGGGTTTAGGGTTTAGGGTTTAAGGCCAGAGCTGCACCCCTATCAAACCCTAAACCCTAAACCCTAAACCCTAAACCCTAATATTTTCCGTCTGCTTTCCTGGTGGGCTTCTGAATACAGACCGTCTGGGTCGTTCCTACAGAACAGAAAGCTGCTGCTGCTGCTGCTGCTGCTGCAGTTGCTGCTGCAGTTGCTGCTGCAGTTGCTGCTGCAGCTGCTGCAGCGGCACTCGCGATTGTTGATGCTGTAGCTGTTCGTTGATTTTTGCGTTTTGTTGCTGCAGCTGTAGCTGTTTTTGCTGCTGCTGCTGCTGCTGCAGCTGCTGCTGCTGTTGCCGCTGTGTTGCTGCCTTGTGTGCTGCCCATACACCCTGCAGTGTACATACACCCCGTGGGGGACCCAAAGTTCAACTAAACACAGCTCAGCAATCGAGGGTTTAGGGTTTAGGGTTTACGTTACAGCCAGCCCTGCCACCGCACCCTGTGCAGCACTCCTTGCGGAGCGTATAAACGAATCCCCTTTTTTAGGGTTTAGGGTTTAGGGTTTAGGGTTTAGGGTTCTGGGGGCCCCCCAGGACCCTGGGGGCCCTGCAGGGGCCCCCACAAGGGCCCTTCAGGGTTCCCCTCACCCCTCCCCAGGGGCCCCCAAGGGGCCCCTTGAGGGGCCCCCGTGCGGGGCTCCGTGCCTGACGGCCTCAGGGGGCGATTGGGGGGCACCCTGGGGGCCCCCTGGGGGGCCCCCATGAGGGGGCCCCCTTGAGGGGGCCTCCAAGGGCTCACCTAGGGGGCCGCCCCGGGGGGCCCCCTTCAAGGGCTCCGCAGAGGCCCCCCAGCGGGGCCCGGTGGGGGGCCCCCTAAGGGGCCCCAAGGGGCCCATTGGGGCCCATTGGGGGGCCCCCTGAGGGTTTGTGTATGCCTAGTGTTGAGGGTTTGTGTTTTTGTTTATTAGTATATCCGCCGCAGACTCAATTCGCTTTCCTTTTTAAAATATATTGGGGGCCCCCCAGGGGCCCCAGGAGAAAAGAAAAGGGCAGAGGGGCCCCCAAAGAGGGGCCCCCGGAGGGGGGCCCCTGTCAGTGTCAGGGAGAGCTGACGTTGGTTGCAGGGCCCCCTATCCGTAAACCTGCTGCTGCTGCTGCTGCTGCTGTTTCTGTTGCTGCTGCTGCTGTTGTTGCTGCTGCAGCTGCTGTTGCTGCTGCAGCTGCTGTTGCTGCTGCAGCTGCTGTTGCTGCTGCAGCTAGAGCTGTGTGTGCCCTGTTTTGTATTTGTTTGTGCTGCTGCTGCAGTATCTGAGGTGTAGATACAGCGGGGTGAGGAGGAGAACAGCAGCAGCACTAACGAAGACAGCAACAGACAAAATATTAGCTTTCTTTTGCTGCTCTAGCGGGTTGTTGTGGGGGCCCCCACGGGGGGGCCCCCCAGGGTACCCTGCATACCTATGCCCCCGCAACCTGAACGCAGGGGGGGCCTCACGAAGGGCCCACATACCCAGCCGTTCGTTTGCTGCTTCTATTCGCTGCTTCAGAGCAGCAGCAGCAGCAGCAGCAGCAGCAGCAGAGAACGACTGGGGGCCCCCTAGTGGGGGGCCCCTTCCGGGTGGAGTAGTAGGGGGCCCCCGGGGGGCCCCTCTGGGGGCCCCCCCCTGGGGGCCCCCCAAACCCCGCAAGACGGAAGGGGCCCGGCTAAGGGCCCCTCGCAAAAACCCCAAGGGGCCCCTGTTGGGGCCCATGGGGCCCTCAAGGCCTGAAGCAGGGGGGCCCCCCACGCCACAAGCGAAGGAAGAAGGGGTTTAGAGAGAGAAAGAGGCAGGCGGAGTTTGTGTTGATGCCAGCATAAAAGAAATAAAGAAATGTTGTTTTAATTGCCTTTTATTTGAATGGTTGGGGTGTATGTACACCGGAAACAAAAACACAGAAGAGGGGG
>NW_013567474.1:0-330 GCF_000499745.2 Eimeria mitis | reverse complement strand
CCGCAGCAAACAGAAAAACTCGCAAAAGAATTAAAAATTAAAGAACAGCAAGAAGACGATGAGGTACAGCTGCAGCAGCAGCAGCAGCAGCAGCAGCAGCAGCAGCAGCAGCAGCAGCAGCAGCAGCAGCAGCAGCAGCAGGAGCAGCAGGAGCAGTAGCAGGAGCAGTAGCAGCAGCAGTAGCAGGAGCAGCAGCAGGAGCAGCAGCAGCAGCAGTAGCAGCAGCAGCAGCAGTTAGATCTATGACGCGGGATTAGGGTTTAGGGTTTAGGGTTTAGGGTTTAGGGTTTAGGGTTTGTGGTTTTGCTGCAGCGGCTGCGGCGGGCGTTG
>NW_013567473.1:1070-1228 GCF_000499745.2 Eimeria mitis | reverse complement strand
AAAACTTTGGTATTAAGGACTTGCATTGTACTAGTCAGTACGACTTGCCATTAGACGGTGTGTTTGAATGCTAGTTTTGTGGCACTTCAAAAAACCAAAATCTCGTAGTTGAATGGTTGTTCGAAGGAACGTAGAGTACCTTGCTAGGGGAGTAACAA
>NW_013567473.1:0-970 GCF_000499745.2 Eimeria mitis | reverse complement strand
AGTACGACTTGCCATTAGACGGTGTGTTTGAATGTTAGTTTTGTGGCACTTCAAAAAGCCAAAATCTCGTGTTCGAAGGAACGTAGAGTACCTTGCCAGGGGAGCAGCAGCTGAGTAGAATTCATAGTGCTGCGCCCCTCAGCCATATCTATCGTCTTCGCTTTTCTCTGCCCACAGCATCCCGCCCTTTGCATCAAGATTCAGTGTAGTCCGTGCACTAGCTGGTGATGCGTTGAGAGCGGCTGTGACGGATGGCAATATGAGGTCGTCGTTTGCCAGGAAGTACGCGGGATATCTTAGGAACGTCACGGGGCTTACCAGCCCGTGCTGCAGCATCCCTGTTAGCTGGAAACTGCTGGCTGGGAGAGTACTGCATCGCGCTCCTAGCACCTGGATTCTTCGAAATTACGATAGAGAGAGGGTTCGCTCCCTGGAGCCTTAGCAGAAGCTTAGTAGCCGAAGCGCCGCTGGCCATTTGTGATCAGAGATATTTGATAACGATCCGAGTTTGCGTGAGTTAGTTAGTACGCTGTCTCTTCGGCGCACCTCAACGAGTTGTAGTGTGGGTGTCCTGCATATTTGTTTCGAGCACTACGTTTACGCCATTATTCGGGATGGTCCGCAGTTGGTACGCCAAGTCTCTTAGCACCGTTTGTTAGCACGGCAAAGGTAGTAGAAAGCACAACGCCTCCTTCCGTTCTGTTGGACCACTGAAGTGTGCCACATGCCAGCGCGAAGTGTCACTACGCTGAGGGTAGCTTGCGACACTTCCTTGGCACCTACCGTATGCACGTATTTCTGGGTAGCAAAAGCTAGCGGGGACGTTGGCGTGATTCAAGCGGTGTGGCATGCGCGTTTTTGGCATGCGTTGTGGCAATGCAGGGGAGGTGGCCTGTAAGAACGTAAGCTTGATGTCTTAACAGTTTAATTACGAGGATTCTTAGTGGTATAACGGCATTCATCGACGGAT
>NW_013567472.1:419-1138 GCF_000499745.2 Eimeria mitis | reverse complement strand
TACCAGCAACGTTCTCGCTGCATTAGCGCGTTACACACTTCATTAATAACATGTGCCACTGCCTTACATTCCTCTGCTGAAATGGACTGCAGATGACCCAGACAAACTAGCCAAGGCACCCGCCTTCTGCAAAACCGCTTTTCACGACACCAGCATGTGTCACATTGCAGCTTGCACTGAGAGGCTATAGAACAGCATCAAGCACCACCAGACACACAGAAGAATACATCGTTGACGAAGAGGAGCAAATGGCAGTTGCAACAGAGATTCACCCGCCGTCTGCCAAGCAGCGAGCCAAGGAACTAGGCACACGCAATGCAAGCGAACACGAGTTCCAGTTCTCGCCATCCCTACAAAGAGCCTGACGTGCGATAGAGCAGCTGGTCGCGCAGCGTGGTTGCCTCACCTTAAACACCCCTACGAACAGCCGTACGACTCCGGTCTCGCCCTACCGTGTACTCTGGTAGCAACTCCTCAGCAAGTCTTTGTCACACTGATGCAACTGCCAGCTCGCTTACGATGGCCCCCACTCAAACATGCCGTTCGTGTAGCAGTGAAGCCTCATCTTGCCCCCTGGTCCTCCAATAGTTGTTTTCCAATAAGCGGCACGCGCAATGAAATGTAGTGTCTACCAGGCAGAAGCGCAGTGCCGTATGCAAAGCGCCACAAACAGTGGAAAATCATGCGCAAGCTTCGACTGGGCTGCACCTAAGCATAGG
>NW_013567472.1:0-269 GCF_000499745.2 Eimeria mitis | reverse complement strand
TGCAACTGATGATATTATGTTTTGCGAGAAAGGCGCCGATGACTCACCGTTGCACAGGCAGTTCTTATAGGCATTCGCTCGTTGTATAGACACTGCAGCAACGATGTTCGAGGTCGGCACCGCACTACAGTATTTCTTTGTTGCGCTAGCCAGATGTGCTGTTGACCATCGAATACCTGCAGAACAACCCTGGACATATTCCCTTCGGAATGTAGCGCATCCAGCATCCACACGCGCAGTGCCGCTTCTTTCTCTGCATCCCTCTCAGA
>NW_013567471.1:611-1138 GCF_000499745.2 Eimeria mitis | reverse complement strand
TTCCCAGCAGGCATGGCGCTTCTGATCCAGGGCAGTTCCACGCGTACGGCGAAGTGAACAGTAAGCGCTCCGCTATAGACAGATGCAAATACACTAGCGTAGACGGCCATTTGGAGAGTTGAGCACCAGAAACTCGACTTCAAGTCCAAAAAAATTGCCTGGCACCCACACGCACTGTACGCTTAGGCACATCCTCATGGCGGGGTGAACTGCCGCCACGAAATCCTGAGGTAAGGTGCGCTAGCAACCCTACCTGAAGGATTCGTCGCGGCGGGATTTCATGGCTGAAATGTCGCCTTCTTCAGGTCGTTTTCGGGTGCACAACCACCGGAAGAAGGCTATATTTCAAGAACTCGCCGCTACTCCCGCCAATCAAACAATTTCCCTAAGAGCTAGGACCCACAAGCTGCGACAAAAACAACAAAATGCAGACTCGTGCACTTAAGGGCACTACATGTGAGGCATAGCGAACCAACCCCAAAGGTAGGGGACGTCGGCGCTCGGTCGTCACCTTAGCATATTGATGG
>NW_013567471.1:0-502 GCF_000499745.2 Eimeria mitis | reverse complement strand
TGGTCTATGATATCGTTGGGATTGAATTATAAACGAACATGGAATCCATTGCTCTTTCCCCCGTACCCCAGGCGTTTTTGATGTAGCAATCAGCAGCACAGCTAGACAAAATCCTGCTGAATGTGTCTTATTGCTCGCTCCTACTCAGCAACGATTCGATTTGCTCAGACCGGGACGGATATCAGGCCTTTATGAAGACAGCGGCTTCCTGCGCCCCGCAGCCTGGCTGGCGATTCAACCCCTGAGGGCAGTCTAGCTGGCAGCTTCCTGCCATTGACAAAGGCATTCCAGATAGAACCATCAAAAGGAAAAATAATGGGTTTTTCTTTACCCAAGGGAGTGGAAAAACAGACTCACCACCTGTCAGTGTCGAGGGTCAGTCGGTTGTCTGCCCATATACATGATCAGAGTACTGGTCGGCTCAAAATGTCGTGCACCAAAACTGTACGCATACACATCATCTGTAAACGGAAAAAAGACAGCGTGAAAATGCGGCAGCCAA
>NW_013567470.1:373-821 GCF_000499745.2 Eimeria mitis | reverse complement strand
TTTTTTTTTTTTTTTTTTTTTTTTTTTGTGTGTATACAGCTCTGGATGAGTTTTCTTCTTTTGAGGGTTCCGCGTATATAATAAACCAATCTTATTTATCTACATGCATGCATATAATAGGGAAAGATATATTATGGTTTCACTGTGTTATTTGGCCTTGTTTATTGCTTTCTTTGGGTGTATGTTTACCTCGGAGTGTATATACACACGGATTTATATTAAGTAAAGAAGGAGAGAAGATGAGTAAGAGTTTAGGGAATATAATAAAACCATCAGCAGCTGTATATACACTCCAATCATCTGACTCTTTACGTTTTTATTTAATTAAAGAAACAAACCCTAAAGAAGATATTCGTTTCTCTCTTTCTGCTGCTTTATATACACATAACAACGACCTTGTATATACACTCGGTAACCTTATACAAAGATCTATACGTTTAGCTTTCAG
>NW_013567470.1:0-122 GCF_000499745.2 Eimeria mitis | reverse complement strand
GTTTTGTGGCGGTAGGGTACCACATACACCCCATCTCCTCAACGCCCCCTGTCTTCTTCCTTTTTTTTTTCCTGCTTGTTCTTGCCGTCGTTGCTGCTCTTGTTCTGCTGCATCTTCTTCCT
>NW_013567469.1:1000-1139 GCF_000499745.2 Eimeria mitis | reverse complement strand
GTATGGGTTGGTTGCTCAAGCTGCTGCAGGGAGAGGAGTCGGGGTGGAGCTGCTGCTGCTGCTGCTGCTGCTGTTGCTGCTGCTGCTGCTGTTGCTGCTGTTGCTGTTGCTGCTGCTGCTGTTGCTGTTGGTGGTGGTG
>NW_013567469.1:427-684 GCF_000499745.2 Eimeria mitis | reverse complement strand
CAGCAGCAGCAGCAGCAGCAGGACAGTTGAACGTCCTCAGCAACAAAAAAAGCAAAAAGAGCAGCAAAGAGTCCCTCCTAGAACCCCCCAAAAGGTAAACCCTAAACCCTAAACCCTCAAAAACCCTAAACCCTAAACCCTAAACCCTTAAAAACCCTAAACCCTTAAAAACCCTAAATCCTTAAACACCCTAAACCCTTAGAAACCCTAAACCCTTAAAAACCCTAAACCCTAAACCCTAGAAAACCCTAAACCCG
>NW_013567469.1:0-245 GCF_000499745.2 Eimeria mitis | reverse complement strand
GAAGAAGAGATACCCGCAGTGAAGTCTGAGGACAGCAGCAGCAGCAGCAGCAGCAGCAGCAGCAGCAGCACGAACAACAGCAACATGGTAGCAGTTGATGAAGGGTGCAGCAACAGATCTGCCCCAGCAGCAGCAGCAGCAGCAACACCATCTACAGCAGCAGCAGCAACAGGTACAGCAGCAGCAGCAGCAGCAGCAGCAGCAGCAGCAGTTCCCCGAGGCTTTGCGGAAGCAGCAAAAGAGGA
>NW_013567468.1:9224-9379 GCF_000499745.2 Eimeria mitis | reverse complement strand
AAAAAAAAAAAAAAAAAAAAAAAAAAAAAAAAAAAAAAAAAAAATAAATAAATATGTTTCTACGGAAATGTATTTATTTGTTTTTGGTAACTTTCGGTGCAAACACAAAACAGGATAAATTTACTCTATATAAAAAGTTTATATAAAAATTTATA
>NW_013567468.1:8259-9188 GCF_000499745.2 Eimeria mitis | reverse complement strand
TATATATATATATATATATATATATATATATATATTATAGATGTATGTAGGAAACAAACATAAACAAGCGAGAGCAAACATAGACAAAAACAGAGACAAACAAAAATAGATAGATAGATAGATAGATAGATAGATAGATAGATAAATAGAAACAGAAAGAAATAGATAAATAAATAAAAAGAAACAGAAAGAGATACATAGGTAGATATATAAAAGGAGACAGAAAGAGATAGATAAATAAATAAAAAGAAACAGAAAGAAATAGATATATAGATGAATAGAAACAAAAACAAATAGATAGATAGATAAATAGAAACAGAAAGAAATAGATAGATAGATAAAGAGAAACAAACAAAAAAAAGAAACAGACAAACAGAAACAGAAAATAAAAAAAAGAGAAAAGGCAAAATACAAGTAAACATAAAAAAAAAACAAAGTAGACAGAGAGTGATAATAAAACAAACAAAAACAAAAACAAAAAACAAAAAAAATAAAAAACAAATAAACAAACAACAGAAATAAACAAAACACAACAAAAACAAAGAAACAAACGAAACAAACGAAAAAACTGAAACTAAAAAAAACAAAAACAAATGGAGAGACGAGCACACAAACAAAACAAAAAAAAAAAAGAAAAAGAAACAAAAAAACAAAGGAACGAAACACAAACAAAGAAACAAAGGAGATAGTAAATAAACAAACAAAAAAAAACAAAAAAAAAAAGAAAGAGATGGGGGGTGGAATTGAGAAAGAGAGAGAGAGAAGAACAAAGAGACAGAGAACAAACATACAAGTAAATAAACAAAGGGAGAAACAAAAAACAAAAAAATAAAAAAAAAAAGCGAAAAAACACAAAACGAAACAAAATAATTAAACAAAAAAACAGACAATCTAACGAGCAAAGTTAATGCGGGCAAACAGACACACAA
>NW_013567468.1:7153-8174 GCF_000499745.2 Eimeria mitis | reverse complement strand
TATATATATGTATATATATAAGGATACGGATATAAACCTGTATGGAGACCAATATTGTTCGTTTGTTTGTTTGTTTGTTTTTGCAAATAAAAAAAATTAAATAATTTATTTATTTTTTATTAACATAAATTTAAACAAAAATTAATTTATTTTCGTTTGTAAAAAAAAAAAGAAAAAGAGGGCTTGGGGGGGCCCCTCACCAGTGGCTGCATGCGACGACCCCATCTAGAGATGTTTATTATTTAGATATTTATATATATATAAAATATAATATTTAATTAAATATTATATTATAATATTTAATTTTATTTTAAATTAAATATTTAAAATTAAATAATTTAAATTAAATACTGCAAAGAAAACAACTTTTATCTCCTTTTTTACACCCTGAGAGAGTTGAGTTGATCTGCGGCAGCATTTCTCTTTTCTTTTTCTTTTTTTTTTTTGTTTTTTTTGTTTTTTTTTTAATTTATTAAATAAATTTAATTTATTTTTTTACTTTTCTCGGTTTTGTTTCGAATTTCGGGAAAATGCCGCATAGATGATGCCCTGTATTTCAGGTTTTTGAGGTCTATGTAAACCAATTCAAGTTATTTCTTTTCGTTTTTCTTTCTTTTTTTCAGCTTTTAAACATTTATTTTATTTATTTTTAATAAAATAAAACAAATTTATTCTTTTGTTGTTTATTTTATCGCTTTTTTATGGAAAATGCCGAAAGGAGCCATTCATGTGAGTTCATCAATACAAAAATCTGAGGTGTACATACACCTCAGATTTTATTGAATTTCAGCTTTCTTTGCTTTCTATGAAAATTTTTTGAATTTTTCTGAATTTTTTCGACGATGTTGTATATTTTAATGTTTTTTTTTTGTTTTTTTTTGTGTTTTCATGATTAAAATTGTTTATATTCTGCATTTCTTCCATGAAAACAAGAAATTTGTTTAGTTTTTTTTTTCGTGTTTCCACAGTATACCGGCTCCAACTTCCCCCGGGTACCCCGCCTCGACGTCGTCGCCAGAGC
>NW_013567468.1:2083-2550 GCF_000499745.2 Eimeria mitis | reverse complement strand
TATATATATATATATATATATATATATATATATATATATATATATATGTATAAATCGGCTATATAAAAAAGCAAATAAAACAAACAAAATTAATTAAATCAACATAACATAAAATAAAGTGATAAAATAAATTAAAATAAAACAAAACAAAACAAAACAAAAACAAACAAAAAAAAATAAAAAAACAAAAAAAAAAGAATAAATTAAAATATTTTTGTGTTGGCTTGCCTTGCAGTGTCTCCTCAACTTCTTCCGGTTTTATATTTTTCATTTTCATTAAATCCATCAAACGCAGCCGCACCTGTTTATAAAAATAAATAAAATAAAATAAAAAGAAAACAAATTAAAATAAATAAATAAATAAATAAAATAAAATAAAATAAATAAAATAAAAAGAAAACAAATTAAAATAAATAAATAAATAAATAAAATAAAATAAAATAAATAAAAAGAAAACAAATTAAAAT
>NW_013567468.1:1875-1983 GCF_000499745.2 Eimeria mitis | reverse complement strand
AAAATAAAAAGAAAACAAATTAAAATAAATAAATAAATAAATAAAATAAAATAAAATAAATAAAATAAAATAAAAAGAAAACAAATTAAAATAAATAAATAAATAAAG
>NW_013567467.1:763-1230 GCF_000499745.2 Eimeria mitis | reverse complement strand
AAAAAAAAAGAAAAAAACTTACGCGGGGCAGAACACCTCGCTCCATCAGGAGCGGCGTAGCTGCTGCTGGTGGTGTTTTTGTATCATTATATTTAGAGAAAAAAGAGAAAAAAAAAGAAAAATAAAATAAAAAAAGAAAAAAAAGAAAGAAAACAACAAAATATATTATATTATACACCTCTATATGCAACCGATACAGCCCCCAACGCCCCCCAACAGAAACAGCAGCAGCAGCAGCCTGGGTTTGTGTTTATTTATTTAATATTTATAAAATAAAGCTGCCTATACACCCCAAAAAACAAAAAGAAATCAAAAAATCCTTCTTTTTAAACCCAGCACCCTCAAAAAAGAACAGCGCGATGCTGCTGCTGCTGCTGCTGCTGCTACTGCTGCTGCTGCTGCTGCTGCTGCTGCTGCTGCAATACCCCAAGCCTGCTGCAGCAGCTAAGCACTATTTTACCTTTTTC
>NW_013567467.1:0-663 GCF_000499745.2 Eimeria mitis | reverse complement strand
GCTGCTGCTGCTGCTGCTGTTGCTGCTGCTGCTGCTACTGCTGCTGCTGCTGCTGCTGCTGCTGCTGCTGATACCCCAAGCCTGCTGCAGCAGCTAAGCACTATTTTACCTTTCTTTGTATATTTTTAAATGTTTAATATTTATTTTATATTATTATTTACTGAAAAATAAATAAAATAAAAACGAAAATACATAAACACCCTATATAGTGAGCTGCATGTACACCCCGCCGCCTGCTGCTTGCTGCTACTATCTGCCCCCCGCCCCCTCTCCTCAGGGCCTACTCGTTTATTTTTTTTTTGAGTTAATAATATTAATTTATTTTAATTTTTAATAAATTTATTTTTATTTTGCAACAATTCTATCATTCATTTGATCCCCCCAGGGCGGCGTCGCTGCTGCAGCCCCGCGCAGAGAGAGGTGCGGGGTGTATAGGCACCTCCTGCATGCATATATAAATATATAAATATATTTATTTCATTGTTTTTCTTTTTTTAAGCAATTATATAAATACTTTTTATTATTTTATTTTTATTTTGTTCTTTATTTTAAGTACAACCAGCCCCGCCACCGCAATATATATATTTATATATATATGCTGCCACTGCAGCAACGCTTTCTATTAAGGGAAACGTAACTAAGATATCTATCAAAAAAAAAAAA
>NW_013567466.1:1309-1410 GCF_000499745.2 Eimeria mitis | reverse complement strand
AGTAGTAATTCGTCTGTCTGTTCTTATTGAATGCTCATAGGCGCAGCAGCATACTTGCCTGGCTGCTGCGTTTTCTTCTGTCCCTGCAGCGTATCCATTTG
>NW_013567466.1:996-1209 GCF_000499745.2 Eimeria mitis | reverse complement strand
CCAGCTGCTGCTGCTGTATCGACTCCATCGGCGTTCTTCTCTCTGCTGCTCTGCTGCTGCAACTGAGTTGCTGCTAGCTGCTGCTGCTGCTGCTGAGTTGCTGCGAACTGCTGCTGCTGCTGCTGCTGCTGCTACTACTACTGGGCGGCTGCAGCAGCAGCTAGGATGTCTCCTTCTGTCTCCTTTTGTTTTCTTTACGCTTCAGTTGAGCAA
>NW_013567466.1:0-233 GCF_000499745.2 Eimeria mitis | reverse complement strand
CTCCTTTATAGGGATCTATTAATATAAGCTCGTATTACTCACGAAGGAGACAGCAGCAGCAGCAGCAGCAGCAACAGCAGCAGCAGCAGCAGCAGACAGGTGACCACGCTGCTGCAGCAGCAGCAGCAGCAGCAGAGATAAACAGGCAAACGAAGACAAAACAAAATCCAAATATTTAATTAAAAATTAAAACACATATTTCAATTGTTGTGGTGCATGCAGCAGCAGCAGCA
>NW_013567465.1:12436-13258 GCF_000499745.2 Eimeria mitis | reverse complement strand
TGCTACTCCTCGATTTTCTTGTTTTCTTTCTGCTTACACACGGGTGTACATACACTGCAGCGGCCCACAACGGCCTTTGAGGGTTAGTTGTATATACATAGGTCGCAGCATGTATTTAATTACATTGCCATGGATACTCAGGCTTATATTGCTGTTCATCTCGACAAATTTATGCATTTATTTATTTGAAAATTCAGCACCACAGACAGGCGGACGAGTCCTATGGTTCTGCAGCTAGCTGTACATACACCCCAATTGGGTTATTGTATGAATGCAGCATATATGCAGCATATTTGAAATGTTCAAATGAATTGCGCTTTTCTTTTATGAATTTATATTTGTTAAACAGGCGCAAAGGCAGATGCCTAATTACATACACGAAGCCATGCATACACCCCAGTGCCTCGTGCTGAGGCGGTTATCCCCGCAGTGTATATACACCAGGCTTGCATGAGCTAATAAGAGTGTACATTTATTTATATGTGTATGTAGATGTATTCATTTATGATTTAGAGTCTATCAACCCGCGCAGGCGACTATACAAACATGCATGCATGTATGCCGTCATTGCGGGGCCCCAAATTCATATAGAGGCCTATTTCTGGCCCTACAAGGATTTTGAGCGTCAGTTGCTACAGTGTAGTTTCGCCCGTCGCATATATATTTTGGTGGTGTTCATTTATGTTTCCCTTTTCGCTCGAGTTGACTATTATTTATCTTTATTTTTACTCTTTCAAACAAAGCTGCAAGCGGAAGCTTCCTACGTAGGGTTTAGGGTTTAGGGTTTAGTGCTCTGGGTTTGACTTGCTGGGTGGGGGGGGG
>NW_013567465.1:11430-12358 GCF_000499745.2 Eimeria mitis | reverse complement strand
GTAACGACTTCTTCTGCTACTGTGGGGTGTATTGCCACGCAGCGATCTAAATCTGCTTTTGTTGCTCCCTGCAGCAGTCGCAGAAGCGTGTAGAGACAAAGACAAAGACAAGTAGAGAGAAACAAAGAAAGTTGACAGCAGCAGATGCAGAGATATTTGTATGTGCAAGGATATAAGGACAAACACAAACTGAGATAAACACAGAGGCGAGCATATACTACAGCTTGAGCGATGAAGACACCACAAAGAGAAACAGAAACAGAGACAAGCGCTAAGACAACGGGAACAACATAAAGACAAACAGAGACAGGGAAAACAATATAAACGCAAAGACAAACAAAAAGGAGAGCAGAAGAAAACCAAAAAATCAATAAACAAACAATACAAACAACGCGATAAGCAAGCAAACAAGTCGATACAAAAAAAAAAAACAAAAAAATAAAATGAAGATAATAAATAAATTAAAAAAAAAGAAATATATTACCATTTTGATTGCAACTGCAAATCCCTGGAGAACTTCATCGACGGCCATGCCGACCATATGAAGCCCCAAAATTCTCTCTTTATCTGACTGCATGCAGCAGCACAGCAAAAACAAAAAAAAGAAAAATATATATTTTTTTAATTTTATACGAAGACAAATACAGACAAATAAACAGCTCTTTGGTTTTGTTTGTATGATAAATAAACACAAACAAAAACAAAACAACGAAATACACGCAAAAATAATACTGATGAAGATAATCACAAAGATATACACTGAGAGGCAAAGATAGAAAAACAAAAACAAAGAGAAAGACAAACAAAAACAAACTGAAGGTATGCAGACAGTAGAGAAAAGACAGCAACAAAGACACAGATGATATATATATATATATATATATATATATATATATATATATATATATATATATATATATATATATAT
>NW_013567465.1:9288-11400 GCF_000499745.2 Eimeria mitis | reverse complement strand
CTAGCGCTGTGCTTGCCTTTCTGCAGATGAGTTTAATTACTGTCTTCGGCTTCTCCTCGGGGGGTATGGGGTACGGCCCGTAAAGCAAATTAACACAGCTCCCCTCATACACCTGACAGCAGCAGCACCACAGCAACAAAGAAGCAACGCCACAGTTGCAGCAGCAGCACAAGCACGTGCAGCAGCAAACCACAAGGTGCGCCGCCATATGCAGCAATATACTCGGTGCAGCAACAGCAATAGAAACAGCAGAAGCACCAGAAACAGCAGCAGCAGCAGCAGCAGCAGCAGCAGCAGCAGCAGCATTTGTTCCTGGATGCTTCTGCCTGTGAGAAGCGTTGCCCCTCGCTGCTGAGTTTAGGGTTTCTTTCCAGAGGAGCATTGTGGCTGCGAGGGGTTTTGCTTAGGGTTTAGGGTTTAGGGTTTAGGGTTTAGGGTTTATTAGCACCTTGATGTCGTCCGTGCCGTACTGCTGCACCGCCTGCTCTTCGGTGAGCCCAACAGAAGCAATAGGAGGATGAGAAAAAATAACAGAGGGAACGAAGTCGTAGTCTGCTTTCGCCTGCGGCAGCTGTCCATACAGCCGGTCAGCCAGACGGCGACCTGCAGCTATGGCCATTGGCGTCAACTCCACCTACCACAAACACCAAACCCTAAACCCTAAACCCTAAACCCTAAACCCTAAATCCTAAGCCGTACATCCCCACAGAGGGGCCATACATCCACCAACGACAGCCTTTCTGCACTTCGTGTAACCTGCACTTAATGTTCTCTTCATACGTGTGTAGATCGTGTACTACGCAACATAGTAATAGATTATCTCCTACTACACTGCATGCATGCATGCATGCATGCATGCATGCATGCATATCTGTTGTTTGTTTGGTGAGAAAGAGGTGCTCTGTGCTTGCCTTTCCACAGCAGTCCCCCAAAGCAAATAGCCCTGAAATATTTGTATTCTGAAATTCATCGACTTTTATATATTTGCCGTTCATTTCAACTCCCAACGCCTCTAACCCCAGCTGTGCAGTTTCGGGTGTACGTCCAATGGCGTTGATGATACAGTCGAAGGGGCCGTGGCGGGCGCCACCCTCCAAATGCAAATGTAGAGATTCATCCCTCTTCACTATTTCAGCAGGAATGCTATTGGGGAATACCTGAGGTCGCATGCAACAGCTACGGTGTACAGACACTCTAGACGATACACAGGATACACACGTGCCAGCAGAAGGATACACTGCAGCAGCAGCAGCAGCAGCAGCAGCTGCTGCTGCAGCTGTTGATATGATCCCTGTGCTGCTTGTCCACATGCACCCCAATGCCCAGCAGTCAAAACAAAAGCAGAGTGTCCTGGATGCACGGCTACTGTCAGTCTGCATATGCACCCTGCTGGGGTCAAGAAGGGGCAGCAAGATGTTGAAATGTTGAACTGCTGCGAGTGTGAAGACGGGCGTGGTTGCTTGGTAGCTTGGCGAGCTTCAGGTGTCTGTACACCGGCGTTTGCGCCTACCTGTATCCCGAGCTTTTGCATGTTTTTGTGGTTTTGTTCTTGAATCATGACGTCGAACTTGCGGAGGGCGCGGGAGTGTCGCGTGAACAAATGGGTTTCCGTCCCCAGCGCTTGCAGAACCCCGCAGAGCTCCACTGCTATGTACCCCGCTCCAACGACACCCACGCGCTTCGGTTGATGCTTCAAGCCGAAAAAGCCGTCGCTGTCCGTACACAGAGAGCCCCCAGGGATGGATAGCGGAGTAGGGTGCCCGCCTGGAATACACACAGAAGCGGCTCCCCCCACGCACGCGCCACTAAGCAGTAGTAGAAGGGAGAAGGGGAAGTCAAGTCGTACACACGAACCGAATGTGGCTGTTTGTGCCGTTCGAGCGTCATAAAGAAAAACACAGAGCGGTGGGAGCAAGAACATATTTCATTGGGTAACCTCATTGAGGATATTTCATGCACTGTTTGGAAGCCGAGCGCACGCACCGGTTGCAAGGAGCACGTGTTTTGCTGTGATTTTTTGTGAAGGTGGGGATCCTTTTTCTGCCTCTTCTTTTGTCTGGTTCACGAGGACGACGTGTTCGCCCTTCGACTCATCCTTGGGGGCCAGACTGG
>NW_013567465.1:7482-9069 GCF_000499745.2 Eimeria mitis | reverse complement strand
GAGGTTTATTTGATCCGTTAAAGAGTATGAAGGGTAAAACAAAGTAAATGAGTTCCGTGTATTTAAAAAAAATGTTGGATTCTCTGTATTTTTCTGATGATTCTGCTGATTCACCTTCTTGGGAACACAACCCACGTTGACGCAGGTGCCGCCCATGCGGCTGTGTTCCACCAATGCAACTTTTGCTCCATATGTTGCCGCTCTTCTCGCGAAAGCAATGCCCCCGCTGCCGCCCCCTAATACGATGCAATCGAAGTGATGAGCAGCTGCAGTTTCACAGAGTACATAGACAAACCGAGAGCAGCCGTTGGCTGAATTCCTTAGACGCACGAGCCCCGAAAGGAAATGGATATAGAGAACTGCAAAAAATACAGCTAAATTTATTAAGATGAATAAGCTCGCGCAACAAAAAATTTATGAAGATCACCTGGTTGCATTTTCAGGCTACCCGTCAACGAACGCCGTCAAATACCCCAAGAGAAACCTGCTAACGTAGCCCCTAGAGAAATGCAGATGCATCTGTTCCGTATTAAAAATAAATAAAACAAATGCAAATATACGTTTTCTGTGTTGAAGGTAGGGGGAATGAAAGACACACAGTAGTTTCTCTCTCTGAAAGCCCCGTCCTTGTGCCATGATACAGAAGCTGCTCGTTGTATGTAGTTTCACAGTTCATCTGTTCCTTTGCAAAGCAAAAACTTAATATTTTCTTTGTTTTTTGTGATCTGTTTATAGAGTATTTTGATTGGTGTAAAGATAACACCACCTGCATGCTGCCGATGCACGACCCTCCATCTGCTTGAACGGATCGAGCGATGCGTTGGCTCTGTTCCTCTCTTCCTCTTTTCTTGGCTTGCACTGCTTTCCCTGCCTGTCGTCAGAACAGCATTTCTTCGAGTTTGCGGCTGAGGCCAACAACTAACAGGCTCTGCTCTCCAGGCAAGAAACCACACACACTGTAGCAACACAAGTTTACTAGTTAGAAGGAGGTAGAATATGCAAATCTACATAAATATATCTTATTCATATTCTCTATGTTTGTGTTTCCAGTGAAGTTTTCAGTTTCCTCCATATTCCACGCCCGACAGTATCGGGTGTCTGCACACCTCACCTCATCGAGAATTTTTGTTTTGAGATCACCATTCCTTTGGCTTTATTTTCATCGTTCTTCTCTTCTCTGTTTTGTCTTCGTTGTTTTATTTCAGCTTTCACAGCAGCAGCAACGATGGCCAGTTCAACTTTCCAGCAGAAGACGGAGGAGGAGTGGCGGCAGACCTTGACGCGTGCGAAGCACCACTAGGGTTTAGGGTTTAGGGTTTAGGGTTTAGGGTTTATTTGTTGTTTTACACCCAGTAATAAAGTATATAGGCATTGCTAGCTGCTGAGAAAGAGCGCGCATGCGTGTTGTTTGTTAGCTGCGCTGCACTGTATCCGTACTTCTTTTGCATAGTCTCTCTAATTCAATTTGTAGGGGAAGAGAGTAAACCGCAGCAACAGAATAACCGTGAAGATATCGCGCGGTTTCTCGTCTGGAGCAATATATATATATATATATATATATATATATATATATATATATATATATAT
>NW_013567465.1:7066-7280 GCF_000499745.2 Eimeria mitis | reverse complement strand
AAACCCTCGTGCCGAGTGAAAGTTTGAGCCTGCTGCTGCTGAGTTGCAGCGCCTTTGTTTAAGAGAAATAGCTAGGGTTTGTGGTTTGCATGCATGCAGGGGAATACGACCGCTTCACTCCTTCTAGCGGCTGTTTTGTGTGTCGCGGATGTCTCTCTCCTCTCTTTCCCGCCAGCAGCAAATTCAAATCCGGCTGCGGCTGGCCGGCGTTTGA
>NW_013567465.1:4911-6950 GCF_000499745.2 Eimeria mitis | reverse complement strand
CGCTGGGAGATCATCTGCAGCACCTGCGGGGGCCACTTAGGCCACGTCTTCAATGGCGAACGGTCTGTGCAAACCCTAAACCCTAAACCCTAAACCCTAAACCCTAAACCCTAGGTCCGGCAAGTAGCTCCATGAAACAGTTGATAGCTCACTCCAATACTCTTTTCTGAGCGCGTAGTAGGGTTTGTTGAAGGCTTAGGGTTTGTTGAGGGTTTAGGGTTTATTGAGGGTTTAGGGTTTGTTGAGGGTTTAGGGTTTGTTGAGGGTTTAGGGTTTGGCTTTGCAGCTTCACGGATACCAACGAGCGCCACTGCGTGAATTCGTTGTCGATTAAATATATGGAGAAGGAACCGTCTCCTCCCTTGGAAACTGAGGTGCTGAACCCAGAGAAATAAATATTAAACAAACAAACAGCTGCTGCTGCAGGCGTGCAGGTGTACATACACCTCATGCTGTACCCTACACCGGGCTGAGCAGAGGCCCCCTTATGAGTATTGTTTTTTCGCGTTTTGTTTAGGTGATAGCATGTTAAGAATTTCTATGCAGTATTAAATTTGTTATGCTGCATTTTCAGCAACCCGAATGTGAGGGCTGGGGTTGTGCATCTAGGGTTTAGGGTTTAGGGTGTTTTGCGGTGGCGCTGGCAGCCAGTGTCCGCCGGGGTTCTAAACCCTAAACCCTAAACCCTAATATTTTTTCATGTGTTCTGACTTCGGTGAAGGCCTAGGGGCTACGGGCTTATAGGGTTTAGGGTTTGCCTGCATGAGCCTCCAAGCAGCTGTCCTTTCATTCGTGGCTCAGTTATACTCCGAGAGCAAATCGCTGCAGAAAACAAAAACGAGAATAAAGATAGCAACAACTACGTAAAGTGAAGAATTAGTTTGAAGCTAACTGCAGTAACAGCAGCATTATATTTTATTATATATATTAAGGGGTAGAGAGGGCAGCAAGGTTTCCCCTTAGAGATAGATACTGGTGTTGTGCTATGCTGCCTGTTGACGGCGAACAACACAGTATCAATACATCGAGCCGAGTCGACTGTGAAACAAACAAATACCACCAGAGCTCATCGTTGTATCTGCTTGAAGAGGAAACAGCTATTTCTACTTGCGGGCCACTCCTCGGCTACTGCGGGGAAACTGAAGGGTTAGCAGTTGTCTACAGTGTTAGCACAGGCATCAAGTTTGTGTGCTTGCATGCGTGGTTGCCGTGAAGCACTCGTTACAGCTGGCTGTGCAGCAACTCAGAACAGGGGCCCCCACCCTACTCTCCACACCAGCCTCGTGCCCCTGGGCCCTACTACATGTGTATACCTCGTATGCTGATGAAGCAGATGGGCGCTGATAGCATCTGTAGCTCTTGCGGGGTAAACATATTGAAGATGAAACTACACTGCATCGTATTTGGTCGACCAGCAGAGCTTGAGGTCTTTATATATAATAAATTGTTTTCGCTGTAAGAATATCTACGGCTATAAGATGGAGTTCCGATGGTGTGTGTGGTCGTTCTATTGTGACGAGGAATCTGACCAGTGGTCACATCAATGGTGTAAGGTTTCAGCTACGCGTGTAAACAGCAAACAGCTGCACACACAACAGTACCAACTCCATACACACACAAATACACTACACTCCTCTACACCGTCAGCACAGGCCCTCGTCCCGCTGTGCGCAAGAAGCCTACAGGGGAGAAGCAGATTACAGCTGTTTAGGGGGAGCTGCTGCAGTGTATATAGAGTGAGCTATCGTCGTCAACTGTAAGCAGGGGTTCAACTATCTCGTTGGTGTTAACAGTATAAACAAAATGTTTACAATATATGTTTTTTTGCAGCTCCTGTTGCTTTTTTTATTATATATTATTTATTTTGTTGTGTAATGCATTATATTAATTCCTTATGTTTACAGGCCTCGGCTACGATCGAGGACCGGCGCAGCGGTGTGTACACATGCTGCGGTGAGTTGAGGCTCTTTCGCTTTGAGTTTAGGAGTATAATAAAGTGCTAATTAAAAAGAAAGCAAAAAATAAACAACAAAAGGTAA
>NW_013567465.1:4454-4811 GCF_000499745.2 Eimeria mitis | reverse complement strand
TTATATTAATTCCTTATGTTTACAGGCCTCGGCTACGATCGAGGACCGGCGCAGCGGTGTGTACACATGCCGCGGTGAGTTGAGGCTCTTTCGCTTTGAGTTTAGGAGTATAATAAAGTGCTAATTAAATAAAAAACAAAAAATAAACAACAAAAGGTAGACGTAAGAAGAGAGAAGAGACAGCAGCAACAGACAAACAGAACCACGCCGCGGGCCCCGCCGCCGTGGGGCTGTGCCCTCTGCTGCAGTGCTGCTGCTGCTTGCATCACAAAAAACAGCAACTGAGGAGGCTGTGTGTTTCCTTTGTCTTACCTCGTTGTTCTCTGCTTCTTCAGCTGTACATACACCCCAGCCGTT
>NW_013567465.1:3487-4354 GCF_000499745.2 Eimeria mitis | reverse complement strand
CAGTGCTGCTGCTGCTTGCATCACAAAAAACAGCAACTGAGGAGGCTGTGTGTTTCCTTTGTCTTACCTCTTTGTTCTCTGCTTCTTCAGCTGTACATACACCCCAGCCGTCCACCCTAGGTCCAGGGGGCCCCTCTCCTTCCCCAACAACTATGACTTGGGGGCCCCCCCCAGCAGCAGCAGCCAGACACCTCGGCTTGTTGCGGCTTGCGTCGCTTCAGGGCCTCTTTCTGCCCCCCCTCTCATCCCGCTGCTTTCTCCTCCGTGCCGCCAGGGGCCCCCCTAAGGGCTTCTCGGGGGGCCCCCCGGGGACCCTAGGGGGCCCCCTGGGGGGCCCCCTTAGGGGGCCTCTTAAGGGGCCTCCCGTGTGTGTATACCTGAGGCCCCGCACAGGCAGCAGCAGGAACGATGAACGGCTGTTTTCTACTGCGATGCAGCCGCCACGCCAGACGACGCTAACCCCGGAAGGGAAAGCAACTGCTGCTGCACAGACCAAGCAGCAGCAGCAGCAGCAGCAGCAGCAGCAGCAGCAGACTCCATCTCCTGTACGTACAACTGCCGCATCCACAGGGCCTGCTGCTGCAGGGTCAGCAGCAAAGGAAGGAGGGGCCCCCAAACCCGGTAAAAAGAAACGCACCCTCAAGCTACTGGCAGCAGCAGCAGCAACTGCTGCTGCAGCGGTTGTCGCTGCTGCTGCTTTAGAAGATGTTCAACCCAAGAACACAATCACCAACAAAGTGCTGGGGGGGCCAGCAGCAGCAGCAGAAGTAGGCAGCTACGCAGCAAAGATAGGCTCTGCAGCAGCAACTGCAGCGAGCGCAGCAGCAGCAAGTGCAGCAGCAGCAAATGCAGCAACAGCAGGTGCAA
>NW_013567465.1:2891-3387 GCF_000499745.2 Eimeria mitis | reverse complement strand
CTCAAGCTACTGGCAGCAGCAGCAGCAACTGCTGCTGCAGCGGTTGTCGCTGCTGCTGCTTTAGAAGATGCTCAACCAAAGAACACAATCACGAACAAAGTCCTGGGGGGACCAGCAGCAGCAGCAGAAGTAGGCAGCTACGCAGCAAAGATAGGCTCTGCAGCAGCAACTGCAGCAAGTGCAGCAGCAGCAAGTGCAGCAGCAGCAAATGCAGCAACAGCAGGTGCAGCACCAGCAGGACAGAAATCAGTGCCAAATGTAGATGAAGCAGCAGCAGCAGAAGGGGCAGATACAGCAGCAGCACGACAGACAGCAGCAGCAGCAGCAACAACAAATGCTGCAGCAGAAGCAGCAGCAGCCAACGCTGCAACAGCAACAGCAGCAGCGGAGGAGAGGGTCTTAGAAACGAAGGGTCAAGCCTTGCGTAGGGCTCTCCATGAATACCAAGAGCAGCAGCAGAAGCAGCAGAAGCAGCAGAAGCACGAAGAGGAACAGG
>NW_013567465.1:2179-2791 GCF_000499745.2 Eimeria mitis | reverse complement strand
GCAGCAGCAGCAACAACAAATGCTGCAGCAGAAGCAGCAGCAGCCAACGCTGCAACAGCAACAGCAGCAGGGGAAGAGAGGGTCTTAGAAACGAAGGGTCAAGCTTTGCGTAGGGCCCTCCATGAATACCAAGAGCAGCAGCAGAAGCAGCAGAAGCAGCAGAAGCACGAAGAGGAACAGCAGCAGCAGCAGCAGCAGGAAGAGCAGCAACAGCAGCAGGAACAGCAAGAAGAGCAGCAGCAGGATCAAGAAGAAAAACAGCAGCAGCAGCAGCAGCAAGAAGAGCAAGAAGCTGCAGAAACAGCAACAAACCCGACAGAAGGAACCTCAGCAGCAGCAGCAACAGCAGCAGCAGCAGCAGCAGCAGAATCAGTTCCTGAAGGTACGCCTAGTGTCTCGTTTTGTTTATTTTTTTTTGTCTGTTTGCTGCTTCTTCTTTCCCTTTTTATGAATTAAATATATAAATGCAGTTTGCTGCAGCGGCACCTGAAAGCTTGAGCCCTGAGGTGTACGTACACCTGAATATATGCAGTGTATACACAGACGCATGCAGGAAGCTGAGCAGCTGTTGAACACTTTTGCATGCAGCCTTCTCTGCTCTTTGGGGCCTCT
>NW_013567465.1:1312-2079 GCF_000499745.2 Eimeria mitis | reverse complement strand
AGCAGCAGCAGCAGCAGCAGAATCAGTTCCTGAAGGTACGCCTAGTGTCTCGTTTTGTTTATTTTTTTTTTTTGTCTTTTTGCTGCTTCTTCTTTCCCTCTTTATGAATTAAATATATAAATGCAGTTTGCTGCAGCGGCACCTGAAAGCTTGAGCCCTGAGGTGTACGTACACCTGAACATCTGCAGTGTATACACAGACGCATGCAGGCAGCTGAGCAGCTGTTTAACACTTTTGCATGCAGCCTTCTCTTCTCTTTGGGGCCTTCCTGTTGCCTGCATGCTGTCCTATGCTGCAGCCAATGCAGCTGCATGCATGCGTGAGTGTATGCTGCATGCATCCGCGAGTGTATGCTGCATGCATGCATGCATGCATGCATGCATTTATGCATGCATGCATGTGTGTATGATGCATGCATGCATGCATGCATGCATGTGTGTATGGTGCATGCATGCATGCATGCATGCATGAGTGTATGGTGCATGCATGCAGTGTTATGTGATGCTTCAGGGTTCGATGGCGACGCACTGTTGGGGCTTTCTCGTGAGGAGCTGCATGCACGCGTGCTGCGTCAGGATGCGTGTTTAAAGGGGTTGATGGCGGAGGCCGAGAAAAAAGAAAAAGAAACAGAAAAACAAATAGCCGATATGCAGAGAGAGATAACACATAAGGTCTGAATACCCCACAGACTTTATTTATTTCTTCTTGCTTGTCTTTGTCTTCGTTTTTCTTTTTTTTTTTATCGGGTTGTATTTGTTTCTATCTCG
>NW_013567464.1:792-1141 GCF_000499745.2 Eimeria mitis | reverse complement strand
ATATAAATGTATATATAAATGAATAAATTAGTTAATATATAAATATGTCGTTGCAGTCTATCTGCACCCAAAGGCCCCCGTGTTGAGCTATCTGTATAAATAAATAAATATATAAATAAATATATAAATATATACATATATAAATATATAAACATAAATATATATATATATATATATGTAAATATGTAAATATATAAATAAATATATAAATGTATAGATAAATATATAAATATATAAATATATCTATTTGAACCCAAAGGCCCCCGTGTTGAGCTATCTATATAAATATATATATAAATATATAAATATATAAATAAATATATATATAAATATATAAATTAACTAATAA
>NW_013567463.1:427-1231 GCF_000499745.2 Eimeria mitis | reverse complement strand
TATATATATATATATATATATATATATATATATATATATATCTTGTATGCATATAGATACCTCCCTATACACCCCAAGTGCATGCAGCTAGATAGCTGCCTATACACCCTAAACCCTAAACCCTAAACCCTAAACCCTAAACCCTGAGCTGTATATACACCCCAAATGCATGCAAACAAACAAAGAATAATTAATAAATATAAACACATATACATAGAGCTGCATATACACCCCAAATGCATGCAAACCCTAAACCCTAAACCCTAAACCCTAAACCCTAAAGATGCAGCATATATCTGTCTGTACACCCCAAACAAACTGCAGCAACCTAAACCCTAAACCCTAAACCCTAAACCCTAAACAAACTGCAACAGATAAAGAACCCTAAATACAACGGGGGGTGATGATAGAGACAGCCACAAACCCTAAACCCTAAACCCTAAACCCTAAACCCTAAAAACCTAAACCCTAAACCCTAAACCCTAAAACAAACAACAACGAACAAACAAACAATAAACAATTAAAACAAGACAGAAGAAAGTAAACAAACCCTAAACCCTAAACCCTAAACCCTAAACCCTAAACCCTAAACCCTAAACAAGCAACAAAGAATGAAGGAAACTCTATAAAGAGTAGAAACCCCATACTATAACCAAACCCTATAAACCCTAAACCCTAAACCCTAAACCCTAAACCCTAAACCCTAAACCCTAAACCCTAGACATACCTGCAGAACAACACGAACCCGATAGTTCAGCCATTGCTGAAGCCTTGCGTTCTTGCTGGGCATCTTGTAAACCCTAA
>NW_013567462.1:936-1142 GCF_000499745.2 Eimeria mitis | reverse complement strand
CTGCTGCTGCTGCTGCTGCTGCTGCTGCTGCTGCTGCTGCTGCTGCTGCTGCTGCTGCTGCTGCTGGGGATCGTGCTCTCCATGTTGCTCGTTGTTGCTGCTTGCTGCTGCTGGTTTAGCTTTGCTGTTTGGTTCTCTTCGGTGGTGCTCGATACTGCTGCATGCTGCTGTTGCTGCTGCGCTCATGAGCTTGCTGCTGCTGCTGT
>NW_013567462.1:0-777 GCF_000499745.2 Eimeria mitis | reverse complement strand
TAAACCCTAAACCCTAAATCCTAAACCCTAAGCTACCTGCAACTCTACTCTTAGACTATTTGATGTGTTTATGTGTATTAATTACAACTCCTTATATAACAATATAAGGGTTTAGGGTTTAGGGTTTAGGGTTTAGGGTTTATGTGGGTATCATGTGTATATGTATATATTAGGATTTGACTCTGTTTGAATCTATGCTAAAGACCTCCAGCATCCAGCAGCTGGTGCCGTGCCCCCTCACCTTTTTCGCTGTCACCGACGACAAAGCGAGAGACTTTCAGGGGGGGAGGCCCCCCCCCTGTCTAGCCAAGGCCATAGCCAGGCCAGAGAACCAAAGAAATGTACTCAAACTCGTCGGGTACGCTACAGGGTTTAGGGTTTAGGGTTTAGGGTTTAGGGTTTCACGCTTCGTGGTTTTGGTTGGAGGGTCTAGGGTTTAGGGTTTAGGGTTTAGGGTTTACGGTTGCAGGCATTGAACTGTATTGAGCCACAAGGAGAGTTTATTGTTTCTTCTGTATCTAGCATCTAGCATCTATCATCTACTCCCTACTCCCTACTCCCTAGTCCCTAGGGTTTAGGGTTTAGGGTTTAGGGTTTGTGGTGTATGTATTCAGGCGTTTGGCTGTGTTGGGGCGCAAGGAGAGTTTGGTTGCTGGGGCGCCGCTGGCTGTGCTGTACGGCAACGCGGCGCGCGTGGGGCGGCGAGGACAGCGCGTGACGTTCAATAATATTGATGTTGATAAAGAACATATTGTATTCGATAAAGGGGTAATTGTT
>NW_013567461.1:900-1142 GCF_000499745.2 Eimeria mitis | reverse complement strand
GCTGCAGCTGCCGCAGCAGCAAGAGCAGCAGCAGCAACAGCAGCCGCAGCAGCAACAGCAGCAGGAACTGCAGCAACAGCAGCAGCAGCAGCTGCTGCTGCTGCATCATCAGTGGCATCCTCATCTTCATCAGCAGCAGCAGCAGCAGCTGCAGCAGCAGCAGCAGCAGCAGCAGCAGCAGCAGCAGCAATACCATAACTACCATCACCACCATTACAACTATTCTTCTTAAATAAATAATT
>NW_013567461.1:488-849 GCF_000499745.2 Eimeria mitis | reverse complement strand
TTTATTTATTTATTTATTTATTTATTTGTGGTGTATATACACCTCGTGGGTGTGCATATGAGAGAGAGAAGCCCCCCCCCTTGTCTTTTATTTAAATCAACAACAGCAGCACAGCAGCAGATGGCTTTATTTATTTCTTTACACAATGCATGCAGCTGCTGCAGCAGGAAACCCTCCTGCTGCTGCTGCTGCTGCTGCTGCTGCTGCTGCTGCTGCTGCGGTGGAGAGCCCGGCTGCTGCAGCGCATCCTCCTGCTGCTGCTGCTGCTGCTGCTGCTGCTGCTGCAGCTTGCTGCTATGCAGCACCTTCTCCTGCTCCTCCCCCTGAAGCTGATGCTGCTGCAGCAGCAGCTGCTGCTGCA
>NW_013567461.1:0-263 GCF_000499745.2 Eimeria mitis | reverse complement strand
AAGGAGATTCAGCTATTTGTTACTTTTACTTTTTGTTTTTATTTTTAATTTTTGTTTATTATTTTATTTTGTTTTATTTTATTTGTTTATTTATTTATTTGTTTGTTTTATTTTTGTTTTTGTTTTTTCTGTGTCGGTTTTGTTTATTGTTTCTGCTGCTGATGATAGTTATTATAATTTAATATAAAAAAACAAAAAATATAAATAATAAATAAAATAAAATATTTATATAAATAAATATAAATATATAAACAATAGGTAAT
>NW_013567460.1:11574-12899 GCF_000499745.2 Eimeria mitis | reverse complement strand
TACTTTAAGTCTTTGCCTTCATTGCGGCTCGTCTCTGGTCAGGTCAAGGCCAGAGAACCAGCGTTACACACTACAACAAGCTGCTGGTGCCTCGATATTTGCAGCAAACTCTTCACTATGAAAACCCCTAAATATTATATTATAATATAATTATATTATATATTATAATATATTATATAAATATAACCCTTTACTGTGGTAGTGATGGATTCAAGTCAAAGGAGAGCTTCGCGGTGTATGTACATACATGTACAGCACAGCATTGTGCAGGCAGCAAAAAAAGGGAAATGGTGATGTTAGACCGTCACTTATTAAAATATTATAAATTTAATTAATTAATTTAAAAAAAATAATAAATGGAGCAGTTTTTGGTCGTTCATTGGGGAGGAGTTGCTGACGCAGCAGCAGAGCCTGCAGCTGTCTGTACACCGCAGTTATCCTCTGTTTTCTCATGTATTCATATATTCAATTAAATTTATTTATTTATTTTAATCAAAGAAACAAACTTCTTCTTCTTTTTGTACGAGGGCCCCAAAGGCGGCTGCATGCATACCGCAGCAGTGCTGCAGCAGGGGGAGCTACCGTGTTAATCTATTAAATAATTTTTGTTTATGAGTTTTATTATTTGTTTATTTAAGAAAATTATTTATATTTTATATATAGTTGACGTCAATTGTAAACTACCTTCTCCTTGTTCTGCTGCTGCAGCTGCTGTTGCATCTGCTGCTGCAGCTGCTGCTGCTGGATCTCAGCGCAGCTGCTTACAGCTGCTGCTGCTGCTGCTGCTGCTGCTGCTGCTGCTTTTTTGTTTTTGTTTGTTGTTGGCTATTTCTTTGCTTTTCTTTATTTCCTGTTTTCTCTTCGCTTCCTCTCATCGCTGCAGCACAACCAACAGCCACACAGGGCCTCTTCTCTTTCTAGGCCGCTGCAGTGCTGCTTTCTTCCTTTGCTGCTGCTGCTGCTGCTGCTGCTGCTGCTGCAGTTGCTGCTGCGAAGGTGCTGCAGCGGAGTAGCAGTTGTCTCTAAGCATCAGCTCGGCGCAGCAGCAGGACCGCCCTGCCTGGTGGTGGGAGCTTGCTGCAGCAGCAGCAGCAGCAGCAGCAGCTGCAGCAGCTGCAGCGGCTGCTGCATTTTTACATCACCCGCAGCAGCTGCAGCAGCTGCAGCACATATACACCGTCCTCATCACTTCCGCCAGTAGCAGCAGCAGCAGCAGCAGCAGAAGGAGCAGGAGGAGCTCCCTGAGCCGCAGCGTCTGCAGCAGCTGCAGCCGCAACAGCAGCAGCAGCAGCAGCACCTGCTACTAGGCGTTTCCATTCTCTTTC
>NW_013567460.1:6202-6809 GCF_000499745.2 Eimeria mitis | reverse complement strand
TATATATATATATATATATATATATATATATATATATATATATATATATATATATATATTATATATATATGTATATATATTATATATATATATTATATTTATATATTTATTTTGTTTATTTATTTCTTTATGCTGTTTGTTTCTTTATATCTTTATTTTGCTTGTTTCTATACTCTGGGCAGCTCTTATAAGCAGAGAAATACAGCTTTCTTCTTTGCTTATTTCTGTTGCTTTTTGGGTTTTCTTTTTAACTCTTTTTACTCTTCCGGGGGGAAATGTAATTAGAAATGTATATCGCAACAAATAACACACAACGCGGTATTATTTATTTCTTCTTTTTTCTTTTTCTCTCCTTTGCATACAAAGCAGAGTTTCTGCTCGCTCTCAGTTTACATTTTTGTTTAGTTTTCGTTGCTGCATTGGTGATAGTTTCATTTACTTTTTATTTCTTGTGTTTATTTCTATCATTGTAGCTTCATTTCTTTAGTTTAAATATATATAGAAGGCTGCAGCAAGAAACACGAAAATATATAGAATTCTCTTACGGCTAATTACAAACAATTCAAACGCTCAGCCTGCAGCAGAATACCCCTGACAGCACCTCTCT
>NW_013567460.1:5000-6177 GCF_000499745.2 Eimeria mitis | reverse complement strand
ATATATATATATATATATATATATATATATATATATATATATATATATATATATATATATATATAGAAACCTGGAGAATCCCCCTACAGAAGTATATAAAGTAGCGAGTAGAGAGTGAAGTGATAAAAACATATAATATGATGTAAAACAGAAAACATGATCATACAAATAAACGTATTTATGAATCTGCTCGTGCAGAGCAGCAAACAGGAACCCTAAACCCTAAACCCTAAAATCCTAAACCCTAAAACCCTAAACCCTAAACCCTAAAACCCTTTATATGCAGCTACAGAGCAGCCAGCTGAGCTGCACATGTAGATGGGTGTAAGCTTCTATATAAACAAAGGTTTCAAGGATCCGAAATGATTTTTATAATTCTTTGAAATAATAATAAACTTTTTATGAAATATTATACTCAATTCAAATGCAAAAACTAACGCTTTCCTCTGCTTACTGCTCGTATATGACCCCCCATAGAGAGCCATATAGAGCTTTCAGGGTGATGCTGGTTTTTTCTTTATTTAAAACAAAAGGAATTAAAAATAAATAAAATTTTATTTTGTTTAACACGTATTTATATTTTCTGATATTTGTATCGAGCGACGCTCTTAGTTCCTTTTCCGTCAGTTTCTCGTGTTTCGTTCAGTTCTTGTATGCAGAGATGTACAACTTGTTCAAGTTGAATATGAAGTTTTTTTGTGGCTATATTTGTTTTTTAAAAAGTATTTTATTATATTTCCTCTTTTCTTAATCTCTCTCCACCTTTTTTTCAATTTGTATACAGCTGAAATGCTTGGTATGCAAATATCTCTCTAGGCGCTGCGTTACTAGCGTACAACTGATCCGGTAAAAAATTTAGAATATGGAGTGAAAAAACTTGAATATGTGTTTAAACAAACATTTTAATCATGGATTTATCGAGAAAAACAAAAAAAAAAGGGTTTATAGAGACCTCATTCCGCAGCGGTTTCGACCCCCTAGCTGACGCGGGCTGTGAGGCTCCTGGGTTTTTTGTGCATCTTTGCGGCATCTGGCGGCTCTGAAAGGATCTATTAACTAGCTGAGCAGAATACATAATATTTATTTTCTATAAATATCATTCAATTCATCAACAAAAACACTCAGACATATGCTATACTGCAGCATTGGCTGCCGGCGGCCGACATATACAGGGGCC
>NW_013567459.1:1039-1143 GCF_000499745.2 Eimeria mitis | reverse complement strand
GATTTTCTCAAAGCGTGGGCTTGCGGTTTCAGAGGCTGTAGCGTGCGTCGGGCTACTCAACGGGAACAGGGCGAAAAGCGTTTTCTCCTTGGTTTAATCGATTG
>NW_013567459.1:0-698 GCF_000499745.2 Eimeria mitis | reverse complement strand
GTTGTGTGCGCATTTGTCGCAATCGCGATACCAGAAGTAGCTGCACAGTGGGTCTGAAGTCAGGCTGGCGCGTTGC
This sequence comes from Eimeria mitis, assembly GCF_000499745.2. Lineage (NCBI taxonomy): Eukaryota > Apicomplexa > Conoidasida > Eucoccidiorida > Eimeriidae > Eimeria > Eimeria mitis. Next base: position 622 of record NW_013567459.1, on the reverse strand, counting down.
TTGGGAATTGAAGAGGTGTGTCATCTGGCGCGCCCGCCAACGCGCTGGGACCGAATGCTTTCGCTCCTGCGTTATCTACCTACGTGAATACGGTGCATGTTAGCTAGTGTTGTAGAAGCTTCCGCACGGCCTCCAGCGCCGGACGGCAGGAACCTGTGGGCACCCTGCAGGGCGACTGTACCGGGATGGCGCGGAGCTGTCGTGCATGCTCACGCGGATTGCCGCGACGTGTGTACGGTGTAGGTAGCGAGGCTCGGCAGGCCGCCTGCACGAGTATCCCTGCTAGCGAGTCAACGCGAAAAGGGTGAGCGGTTGTGTGGACATTTGTCGCAATCGCGATACCAGAAGTAGCTGCGCAGTGGGTCTGAAGTCAGGCTGGCGAGGTGCTTGGGAATTGAAAAAGTGTGTCATCTGGCGGGTCCGCCAACGCGGTGGGACGGAATTCCTTTGCTCCTGCGTTATCTACCTACGCGAAGACGGTGCGTGTTAGCTAGTGTTGTAGGAGCTTCCGCACGGCCTCCAGCGCCGGACGACAGGAACCTGTAGGCGCCGTGCAGGGCGACTGTACCGGGATGGCGCGGAGCTGACGTGAATGCTCACGTGGATTGCTGCGACGTGTGTA
>NW_013567458.1:326-1143 GCF_000499745.2 Eimeria mitis | reverse complement strand
CCTGTTAGAGGGGGCCCCCTGAAGGGGTTCCTTGTTAAAGGGGGCCCCCAGCATAAGGGGGCCCCCAGCATAAGGGGGCCCCCAGCATAAGGGGGCCCCCAGCATAAGGGGGCCCCAAGCACAAGGGGGCCCCTTGTTTCCTCTGCTTTGCCCTGTTTCTGTTTCTAGGGGGCCCCCCGGGGTGTCTCCATTGGGGGCCCCCAGCAGTGGGTACCAGGGGTTTAGCCAGGGCCCTTGGGGGCCCCTCTCTCTAGGGGCCCCCCTGCCTCTATGATAGCATGCAGTGCAACGCAGTGCAGGAGGGGGCCCCAGGGGCCCCATCTTAATGGGGGGCCCCGGGGTCCCCAGGGGCCCCAACTTCAGGGGGGCCCCCGGGGGCCCCAGTTTCAGGGGGGCCCCCAGGGGCCCCAGCTTCAGGGGGGGGCCCCAGGGGACCCAGTTTCAGGGGGGGCCCGAGGGGCCCCGGTTTCAGGGGCCCCCCCAGGGGCCCCAGTTTCAGGGGGGCCCCCAGGGGCCCCAGTTTCAGGGGGGCCCCCAGGGGCCCCAGCTTCAGGGGGGGCCCCAGGGGCCCCAGTTTCAGGGGGGCCCCCCAGGGGCCCCGGTTTCAGGGGGCCCCCCAGGGGCCCCAGTTTAAGGGGGGCCCCCTGGGGGGCCCCCCGCGGGTCTAAGAATGGCGCAGCGACGCTTTTGGTGTTTACTACATTGAGAGATATTATAGATGGTTTTGTTGTTTATTTGTCTCCTTTTTTGTTTGTTTTTACTTTTTGTTTTTTTTTGTCTCCTTTGTTGCTGCTGGTGTTTGTTTGTCTCCTTTGTT
>NW_013567458.1:0-233 GCF_000499745.2 Eimeria mitis | reverse complement strand
TTTTTTTTTTTTTTTTTTTTTTTAAAATTGTTGTTGTTAAGGAGACAAAAAGAGACAGAAACATATATTACTGCAGCAGCAGCAGGAGACAAAAGGAGACAGTAGAATGCAGTGCTGTCTCTTTCTCTTAAACCCTCACAGCTGGCAAAGGAGACACCTCTCCCCCCACACACAGACACACAGCAGCAGCAGCAGCAGCAACAGCAGCAACAGCTGCTGCTGCTATATATATA
>NW_013567456.1:358-1234 GCF_000499745.2 Eimeria mitis | reverse complement strand
TTTAATTACGCCTAGTATGAGAAGGGAGAGGGTGTGGGGTGTTGTAGAAGGGATGTTGCTTTCGCAGTAGTGTGCGCATAGGCCATCTGCCGGTTTAGGCGAAAGAATGTACCATACCAAAGGACGTATGCTGCAACTCGTCGTTAGCACTTTAGCATTGTACGCGATGTGCATGATTCCCACCCCTGACCTGTGAGGTTTGGAACCTTTCGACACACTAGAAACTGTGACCGCCACTGTGATTCGGTCCTGCTTGTCTCTTTGAGGAAGTGCTGCGACACTCTCCGGAGACGCCGCTTATGAAAACACATTACTAGAAAGTAACGGAGTGCTGCCTGCATACAGGTTACTGATTGAGAAAGTGTTGCTCATGGATTTAATGTTTGCTTTTGGCGATGCAAAAATGCCATGCGTAAGGCAGTATGTTTAGCATCTTGGATGATCACCTCTGCAGTACCTGGGATGCACGGGAAAACGAATTTGCTTTCTCTTCCTTGCATCTGAACCATGGCGCGCATCTTAGCAATGGTTTGTGATGATTGGCTGAAAGTAACAAACATGCGGCGACAGCTTGCAGGCAAAGATTCCCCATGCCCCTGCTCTCCTCAGCAGAGCTTCTGAGTCCATTTTATTGCGTAAACCAGTTTTGAACTACAAATCCGTGGCTGACAAGTGATGGAGACGCGTCCAAAAAGGCAGTGGTATATCCCCTTCCGTTCCATCAGAACTGCACATACGTTGCTAAATGTTGAATACGTGTGGGAAAAGAAAGTGCGACCTACGGGCGCGACGCCGGTGCTCATGGCTGTGCGAAAAGATTTGTGGCATTAGATATTCCGCTGATCGCATAAACTATCCACATGATGGGAGAGGATG
>NW_013567456.1:0-258 GCF_000499745.2 Eimeria mitis | reverse complement strand
GATGAAACTACAACACCAGGCAGTACGCCCCCCTACCACCATGGACATGACCGTTACCTTGGATGCAGCGTCGTGTGTGGGAAGGTTCCTGTTCAAGCGGCATGCGAGAGTGTCTCGGGGAGATGTGTCCACGTGCGCGACAGAGGTTCCACCTTGGAGACCGTCTTTGCGCATGCTGGGTGTACTACTGTGTGGCCAAAGACAACCAAAGGCCCCTGCTGCTTACTCGCACTATATGAAATATAGGGAAACCTGTTC
>NW_013567455.1:525-1234 GCF_000499745.2 Eimeria mitis | reverse complement strand
GTTGGAAATATATAAGGAAGGACGACGCCCGCCACTTGAGGAAGTAATTGATCTGAAGAGGGCCATTATTGCCCACGCGTACAAAGATACCCAGATGGGGAACCCCATGTGGAAAGTCTGGATTCAGGATGACGAAGAATTCTCTTCTTCTTGTAGAGATGTCCGAGTTTCTTCCGAGCAGACGTCGGACGGTCAAAGGGAGCCCGAACAGCCATGATCCTCACATGTATGCGGTAGACTGTGGTATCTAGGATGTTCCTCTTTTTATGCAAGGGCCTTGAGCCCTTCTTCTCAATGCCGAGAGTTCTGTGGGTTGAGCACTACGGAAAATAGACGAAACTGTGTCTATGCGCGCGATTCCGTTTGTCTATCCGGCTTATCTGCGACTCGTGGTGGTGTTCTCCGAACTTGGTGCTGGGTCAAAGTGAGCCTTCGGCCTTCAGGCATTGTTGCCCCTTGATGACATGTTACCCACAAGCTGCAAACCGCTTATTCGCGCTTCAGCGACCAGACTGGCGCGCGGCTGCAGTTGTCTGATATCTCAGGCAGCAGCTGACAGAGAAACGCATTTGCCTGCATCTCCTCACTTTGTCGTTGCTTCCTTGCTATTCCGTGCTGGGACGCACCTCTAATCGCCTTGAAGGAGATGGGAACAGTGGCAACAGATCTTTATAACCGATTGTGAAGCTGTATGTGAGCTGTCTTGGTG
>NW_013567455.1:0-425 GCF_000499745.2 Eimeria mitis | reverse complement strand
TTGGTAGTGACGATGCCATAGCAGGGGCATGCCGAGCCACTGCAACGAGAAATACGGATGGTGGTTTCTTCCCCCCCGTGCCATGTGGAGCTTCTGCGTAGGACGTACCAAGGTGCGCTTGGCGCGGTTCCAAACTAGCAGAGTCCTTTAGTAGACTAAACGCTGTTTGGTGATCCTGAACTTTGCCGCTTGAAACGAGCCTTCTGCTGCCGCTGACTTTCCGCGCTCTGCATGGAGACGAAGTGAAAAGAAAGGGAGACAGATGAACATTGTAGGTGATCTCTCTGAAGTCCGTACATAAACTTGTGATTTTGTGCTGCCGGCTCTTGAGGGCGGAGGAAGTGTCTAGCAAATACCAACGATTGTAGTGTTCGCGTGGCAGGGGGGCTTTAGTTTACTTGCTTCTGGTATTGCCTTGCGGCAGG
>NW_013567454.1:950-1144 GCF_000499745.2 Eimeria mitis | reverse complement strand
CGCATCTCATTGTAAGCAAGCAACAGCAGCAGCAGCAGTAGTAGTAGTAGTAGCTGCTGCTGCTGCTGACGCCGCTGCTGCTGCTGATGTTGCAGCAGTAGCAGCAGTAGCAGTAGCAGTAGCAACAGTAGCAGCAGTAGCAGCAGCAGTAGCAGCAGCAGTAGCAGCAGTAGCAGCAGCAGCAGCAGCAGCAG
>NW_013567454.1:538-773 GCF_000499745.2 Eimeria mitis | reverse complement strand
ACAAAATAAAATAAATAAATAAATAAAAAATAAAAAAATAAACAAAAAATAAATAAATTTTTATAAAAATGTGTGTTTTTTTCAGCCTTTCTTTGCGGACCGTGCCAAGTATTTCAGTTCTTTGGGCGAAGAGGTAACTGTATTTTTTCCGAGAAAAGAAAGATGGTCGGAAAAAGAAATAAAAAAAAAAATATTAAATATAGATAAACAAATGAAGAGCTCGGGGCATGCATTG
>NW_013567454.1:0-460 GCF_000499745.2 Eimeria mitis | reverse complement strand
TTTTTTTTTTTTTTTTTTTTATTTATTTTTTTTTGTTTTGTTTTTATTTTTGGCGTTTTAGGGTTTTTCTTGGCTTTATTTTGGTGCTTACTTGTTTATTCATATATGCATTTTTTCATTTATTTTTTTTTTTTCTTCTTTTTTCTTTTTTTTAATTTTTCTGTTTATTTATTTATTTTTTTATTTATTGTATTTGTTTATTTATTTATTTTTTTTTATTTATTTTTTTATTTATTATATTTGTTTATTTATATTTTTCTTTATTATTTTCTTTATTTAGTCCCTAAATTATATAAATAACGCACAGTAAACAGATGAAATGCACTGCAGTTATGTTTGGGGTGTATATGCATATATATAATATTATATATATATGTATATAAATATATATATATAAATATATATATATGTGTGTGTGTGTGTATATAAATATATATATACATATATGTATACATATATA
>NW_013576945.1:757-1324 GCF_000499745.2 Eimeria mitis | reverse complement strand
CGTTGAACCATCCCGCCCCAGTACATACCGAAGATGAGCACAGTCAAGGCAGGACAACTCTCCAAACCATCTCACATAACCACTCCATGAATCTGAACGCATGCACACACCCATCCATGTCTCCCATCAAACAGCTTCAAACTTCACAGTACCATGCCTGCGTAGAGCAAACGTGTTTGCTGTTGACGGAGTACTTTCTGAAAAAAGCGGCGCCCAATTATAACGCCGCAGAAGGCTTAACCGCACCACAGAGGCACGGGCATGCAACGTTAAGTGCATGCAGACAGACCGTTCTCTGCAGACCCGCTTCCTTTTTTCCTGTATCTACGCTGCTCAAGTGATACGTGCCATCAGCTGACCCGCGCAATACAATGTCGGTGGGCCAATCCCAACGTTACCGTTATCCGAATACAAAAGATATTGAATGCTTTCTGCGAACCCGAGTTAACCGCCTGGCTTGCTGTTGCAGTTTCCTTGCTGCGCAATAGCTACAGAGTGCGTTGCGGGGTCCTCGCTACTTTCTGCAGGCCCCGCACCTATCCTACGTAGGCTAGCCTCCATCATAAC
>NW_013576945.1:241-657 GCF_000499745.2 Eimeria mitis | reverse complement strand
CCCAACGTTACCGTTATCCGAATACAAAAGATATTGAATGCTTTCTGCGAACCCGAGTTAACCGCCTGGCGTGCTGTTGCAGTTTCCTTGCTGCGCAATAGCTACAGAGTGCGTTGCGGGGTCCTCGCTACGTTCTGCAGGCCCCGCACCTATCCTACGTAGGCTAGCCTCCATCATAAGTAACCGGCCGGATAGCCAATGCTGCTACGCGTTTGACACAAATCGTTGCCTAGTCGTTGCTGCCTCCTAACGCCGGATGCGCTGCACATACACTCCCACTAGTTCGCTGAGCTCAGTTGTCGCGCCAGGCTCTATCGCCAAACCGCATGTCGCAGGGCCAAAGTATTCCGCCCATGTAAGCACCAAAAACACGAGCACGGGAAAAACAAACAAGCTACTGCTGCTCACACCGCACT
>NW_013576945.1:0-141 GCF_000499745.2 Eimeria mitis | reverse complement strand
GAGAACGGGAAAAACAAACAAGCTACTGCTGCTCACACCGCACTTCCACGAATCTGCATGCAAGCACGCAAGCACCCAGGCATGCAGCCAAACACTTGAAAAACTAACAACACCATACCCGGGGCGAACAGCTGCAGCTGT
>NW_013567453.1:857-1075 GCF_000499745.2 Eimeria mitis | reverse complement strand
TGCAGCAACAACAGCAGCAGATGCTACCCTGTTGACGCTGCGCGCCTTCTACGTTGGCCTGCTGCTGCAGCAGCAACACCAGCAGCAGCAGCAACAACAGCAGCAGCAGCAGCAACAGCAGCAGCAGCAGCAGCAGCAGCAGGAATACGACTTCCAGCTTGAAGCAGCAGTTTCATTCTTCCGTAGCTGTCAGTTTAGTTTCTTGCTGCTGCTGCTGT
>NW_013567452.1:13850-13982 GCF_000499745.2 Eimeria mitis | reverse complement strand
GAGACCACGATTCCTCTATCTGCTCCATTATTTTTTCATTTAAAGCTTTCTGCATTACTCTCTTAGGCGAGACGAGGTGGTTACGCACCCAGCCAAAGCAGTCGTCAATATAGCCGTTTTCGTCGTCGTCAA
>NW_013567452.1:13574-13750 GCF_000499745.2 Eimeria mitis | reverse complement strand
GGAGTTTTGCCGGTTCTTGCCTTCGCAACGCGCAGGAGAGCTTCTCAGCATCACGCGGAAGGAGCTGTCTACGGCTGAGGCTACACCAGTGCGATCAGGAGACCACGATTCCTCTATCTCCTCCATTATTTTTTCATTTAAAGCGTTGTGCACTACTCTCTAAGGCGAGACGAGGC
>NW_013567452.1:11469-13490 GCF_000499745.2 Eimeria mitis | reverse complement strand
TCTCCCCAGGATTGTCCCAGAATATGCTGCTTGCGACGTCAAAGTCGTCAATGAAGTCTTGGTGCAAGTAGCATCCAGTGTCCAACACAGCGAGCACCACGGGAGTCGTCTCTGCATCAAACAATACCCTACGCATGTTTGTCTTCCACATAACTCAGAGTTTGGGTAATTCATTGTTAGAGCGGGACGATGGCAGTCTCAAGGATCGTTTGCTTAGTATGGAATGCACCTTAGGTATTGCACAGTCCGTCTGGAGCGCCACTGCTCGACAAAAATCTCACACATGAGCTGTGCCCTGTCTCCGTGGCTTACTCGCGGTAGATTCTAGCTTCTGCCAAGCCATATCCGCTCCCAGGGTGAAGTTTCCAAAGAATGAATGCAAATACCATTGCCTCATTTGGAACGGATCCCCAAGCAAGCCGGAAGGGGCCCGCAGTATCTGGGGAGACTGTGGAACTTCGCCCGGCATTTCTTGTAGGTGTTCTTCAGTTGAATTCTTTTTCTGGAGTCCTTGGACGGGCAATGATGGCAGTTTTAATCTCTGAACATCGACCTTGCGGTCTACCGATACTTTGTCTACACACGCTACAGCAGCAGTAATTATCTTTCCGAGGGCATCCTTTGCTTCATCAGAATCTTCAGATAACGACTCCGCAACTTTCCTGATGCTCGACAGGAATCCTGGANGCGGTAGATGAGACTGCAGGTCAAATGCGGACAGCACTAACAGCAAGTGTTGCAATCGCCTTTTAACCTGGCAGCTGCAAATAAATTCGAACTTTTCGATATCTTAAGTCGGTATACTTTCCTGGAAAACTAGTATGTGCCTATGACGTTGCACAAAGGTTGGCAGTGCTCAAGCACTGAGTACAAGATGAATGGCTTTGGGGAAGATCTGCACGATATAAGCTGCACTCACGTTGCTAATGCGTAATATGTCTGTGTTAAGTGTTCCATAGTAGGCGGCTCGCATAGATGGGCCTTCTAAAAATCTCAGTCTAAGCTGATCTCGACAGTTGGCCATACAGCCTGTGAGCGTCAAGCCTAGCCTGGCGTGTAGCCCCAGAGCACGGGCGAAGAGCCACAGAGCAAGATGGCGTCCGCTAACGATGTTCCGGGCGGAATCTTCTTGCAAGTCGCTCGCTCCAACGCGGTCTTGCATGTAGACTCCACCGCGAAGCAACACTTTGCGCCCTTGCAAGGCGCTGTCTTTTTCCCCAAAAACCTGGAGAGGGACAGCCTCCCGATCACTAAGAGCCTGTAAAGAAGTTGGTACTTTTTGGGGAAGGCTTTTCAGGCATTCAGAATTCCACGCAACTATAAGTCTAGAAACCTTTTCTTGAACGTCGGCCCCTGAGTCGGCGATATTCTGGAAAAGGTAACAAATACATCAGTTGAAGGGGCCCCCATAAATTTCCCTTGCATTGCTAATTCAAACGAAAGACAGCAGAAGATGTTATGTATGTCATGCTCTAAACTGATAGGATATGCGGATCTTGCCTCTCTAAATGCACTTCGGCTTATGATGGGGCCGTACACAGCCATGGGATTAGCGGTGTCGCGGTGTTTGTATGCGCCTGTACCGCATCGTTCCCTGCGGAGTTCAGGGTTCTGCGGTAGCCGTTGGCCCCGCTCCTGCAGGTAGAAGCTGGCGCAGAGAGAAGCACGAAGATGCTCTCTTCTTAGTGCTTCCTTGGTGAGAGGCTGCTCGTCCGGTTGAACTGCATCTAGCGGGAAACAGTTTCTGCAAGAGAGTGCAATGGCGAGAAGCACTGCATTGAGGAACGCAANTTTCGTCACTCGACGAGCGTACATCTTCCCCCTGGACTCAGAACTGCAGGAGATTGCTGGTGAGCGGAAGACAACTGCAATGGGCTTCGCTCTGTAGGCCAGGTTGTTCAAGCGGACGACTATAATATCAGTTAGGGTTGAATGGCAAAGGAGAGAGAAAGCCAATAACTCCACGTGGGTGCCGTATCACTACATATTGATATCAGTGCACTCCTTATGCTGAGGTAAAT
>NW_013567452.1:10858-11179 GCF_000499745.2 Eimeria mitis | reverse complement strand
CGCAGTGGAATATGTCTCGTATCCACACCGGTGTGAAGCTGCCCTAACTTCTGCTCGTGGAATTTGCATATGCACCACGTTGGTCCCAGCTGACAGCCTTTGTAAATAGGGGAGGCATTAAAAAGTGTTTCTGGAGCTTAATTTGTAAAAGGAGCAGCTGTATAATACAGCATGCAGAAGTAGCATATGGCAGCTGACCACACCACACCAACCCCACCACTGGCTGCAGCCCCCTTGTCTTGAGAACGAAGAACTTGTCCCCCTAATATCAGAGCACAAGAGTTTAATATTCAGGAATACATTTATTACTGAAAATACCCA
>NW_013567452.1:9339-10758 GCF_000499745.2 Eimeria mitis | reverse complement strand
AGTAGCATATGGCAGCTGACGACACCACACCAACCCCACCACTGGCTGCAGCCCCCTTGTCTTGACAACGAAGAACTTGTCCCCCTAATATCAGAGCACAAGAGTTTAATATTCAGGAATACATTTATTACTTAAAATACCCGTAAAGAGAAATGCAGCGACGTCAGTAGACGAAGCAAGGCAAACGTCACACAGAAAGATGTGATGGCGACCGCCTTCAATGGCACCCACCCTCCAGGACTGTGACCAATTTTTTCATATCACTACCTATCTGCTTCCTTTCAGATCAGGTAATGGCCACATAAAGCCCCTTGAGGTGGGCGACTGCGTGTACAGGCCATCGGACTGCCGAAGGCTGGTGACGACCGGACTGCTGTGTGGGCATTAGCTACACGTAACTCCATATACATACAGATATAGGCGAGGTCACTAGAACCCCCGCAGCAGAGACCATGGCAGGGGCCATGTGGTCCTCTGAGCGCGGGGGCCGGCAGGGTTCTTTCAAGGAAAGTGNGCAGAGACCATGGCAGGGGCCATGTGGTCCTCTGAGCGCGGGGGCCGGCAGGGTTCTTTCAAGGAAAGTGGAGGAACCCATGCAAGAACGCATGGTCCCCGCTGCCGGTCTGGCTGCAAACCCCCCCTGACGACCACGGCACACAGCACTACATGCCGCAACAGCATAGCTGCTAACGGTCGAAAGCGCGAAGCCGACATCAAGGACGAGGATGACGACAAGGAAAACGCAAGCAGCAATACAGCGTGTTCTGAAAACTCTACTTCAAGGAGTGCTTCAGGCACCTCCACTACCAGCAGCAGCAGCAGCAGGAGTAGAAATGTCAGCAGGCCGCTAAAGTTTCAGAGAAGGCTCAGCAGCAAGGGGTCAGCAGTCCACAGCCTATCTGCTGCACAGCCTGCACACGAGAAGAAAGCAGATTATTCAGGGGGAGACGGCGGGGGGGGCACACGGCTGCACCGCGAGCTGCGGGGCCTCATTCTTGAAACCCCTTTGAAGAGCCGTCGCATGTCTGCGTACTTCCCGGACTGGAGCCTCAACCAGAAGCTCGATTTGCTCCTCAAGATGGGAATCGTAGCCACGACGAAGGTGAATGAAAGCGAAGAAGTGCATACCCTCAGCATCTGCGGACAGTTCGCAGAGGAGAACCATTTGGCGATGCTGCAAGATAGCGACAGGGTCTCCTACTACAGAAAGGTCGGGTAATGATAGTAGATCATTCCATTGCGAGTTTCTCGTGCGCTTCTTCCCGCCTGCTCCTATTAGTGGAGCTGCTGTAGCTGCATTTTTCTGTGTTAAGCTCATTTCCTTTCATTTCGGCACCCTGGAAAGGGCATGTGCTTTTTCTGCTCTTTGCCCTTTAGATGTATTCGATGTTTTGGTGGAGTGTCTAGGCATGGTTTCGA
>NW_013567452.1:8767-9239 GCF_000499745.2 Eimeria mitis | reverse complement strand
AGAACCATTTGGCGATGCTGCAAGATAGCGACAGGGTCTCCTACTACAGAAAGGTCGGGTAATGATAGTAAATCATTTCATTGCGAGTTTTTCGTGCGCTTCTTCCCGCCTGCTCCTATCAGGGGAGCTGCTGTAGCTGCATTTTTCTGTGTTAAGCTCAGGAAAGGGCTTGCGCTTTTTCTGCTCTTTGGCTTTTAGGTGTATTCGATGTTTTGGTGGAGTGTCTAGGCATGGCTTGGTGTGCGAGGAATGCTGAGACGTGCCGTTCATTCTGTTCCCTTCTTTGGATGTGCAGGCGATGAACTGGACGGGAGAAGCGAAGAGTGGAGGCAAAAGGCTGGTAGAAGGCCGTCGGGTTCTTGAAATAGGCACAGGCCCCATTTGCTTGCTCTCTATAAACGCAGTAAATGCAGGCGCCAAGCACGTCGTCGCCTTAGAGGCCTCCAGGCCGTCACATTGCCGGGCGAAAAAA
>NW_013567452.1:8506-8667 GCF_000499745.2 Eimeria mitis | reverse complement strand
GCGAGGAATGCTGAGACGTGCCGTTCATTCTGTTCCCTTCTTTGGATGTGCAGGCGATGAACTGGACGGGGGAAGCGAAGAGTGGAGGCAAACGGCTGGTAGAAGGCCGTCGAGTTCTTGAAATAGGCACAGGCCCCATTTGCTTGCTTTCTATAAACGCC
>NW_013567452.1:8222-8406 GCF_000499745.2 Eimeria mitis | reverse complement strand
ATACATGAAATCATCGGTGACTTCGCTTCCCAAGAAGGTCAGCCAGCTGCAGCTCCGCTTTGCGTTAATTAACTCTGTACGGACTGTTTATGCTTCCGTGTGCCAGATAAATAGAAAATATCGTTTCTATGAGGCCACCTAACCGGATCATTTTGACGAAATTCGACTGCAGACATTTTGTGGG
>NW_013567452.1:7970-8122 GCF_000499745.2 Eimeria mitis | reverse complement strand
AGAGTGGAGGCAAAAGGCTGGTAGAAGGCCGTCGGGTTCTTGAAATAGGCACAGGCCCCATTTGCTTGCTTTCTATAAACGCAGTAAATGCAGGCGCCAAGCACGTCGTCGCCTTAGAGGCCTCCAGGCCGTCCCATTGCCGGGCGAAAAAG
>NW_013567452.1:7459-7902 GCF_000499745.2 Eimeria mitis | reverse complement strand
ATACATGAAATCATCGGTGACTTCGCTTCCCAAGAAGGTCAGCCAGCTGCAGCTCCGCTTTGCGTTAATTGACTCTGTACGGACTGTTTATCCTTCCGTGTGCCAGATAAATAGAAAATATCGTTTCTATGAGGCCACCGAACCAGACCATTTTGACGAAATTCGACTGCAGACATTTTGTGGACATTCCTACAGGCGTCGCAGATGCTCTTCTCGACATACAAGAGCGCACAGGCTCTATCCCATTGAGCATTCCTTTTGGCGCCGAAACTCTTATATGCCCTGCCAGCTTGCCGGAGCCGGAACACTTTCTCTATCCTGCTCACTCGTACGAGGTGGGAGCCCGCTGTATAGCTCTGGATACGTCAAAGCTTTGCAAAGCCGCATTCCCCTCATCTTTTGCCTGCCTTTACGTGGGAATTTCGCTTCGACTTCGTGTTCGT
>NW_013567452.1:7104-7359 GCF_000499745.2 Eimeria mitis | reverse complement strand
AACTCTTATATGCCCTGCCAGCTTGCCGGAGCCGGAACACTTTCTCTATCCTGCTCACTCGTACGAGGTGAGAGCCCGCTGTATAACTCTGGATACGTCAAAGCTATACAAAGCCGCATCCCCCTGGCTTTACGTGGGAATTTCGCTTCGACTTCGTGTTCGTTTGATTACTCTTAAAGGCGTGAAGGCCATTTCTGATGTCCAGATGCGGTTCTCTCCTGATATCACCGGTGTGAACGATGCGAAATTGCTGTT
>NW_013567452.1:6933-7004 GCF_000499745.2 Eimeria mitis | reverse complement strand
AAGGCCATTTCTGATGTCCAGATGCGGTTCTCTCCGGATATCACCGGTGTGAACGACGCGAAATTGCTGTA
>NW_013567452.1:5205-6833 GCF_000499745.2 Eimeria mitis | reverse complement strand
AAGGCCATTTCTGATGTCCAGATGCGGTTCTCTCCGGATATCACCGGTGTGAACGACGCGAAATTGCTGTTCAACGTAACTGCAATCACTTTTGAATGCGTATGGTGTTAGGGTAGAAGTATATTATCTCCCCGTCGTATCCTGCTGCAATCCGTTCGGCTAAACACAAGCCATCTGCTGCTTTGCGAAGAGTTTCAAGCGTTTGAAACGCTCAAATTTCAAAGCCCTATGAAGGATCAGATGGAACAGCGAAACACGCTAAAGTTTGTCATCAGCAGGCCGGGTTCTATGGCTGGCCTCCTTGCCGTCATCAAAGTGAGTTTATTAGCTCCTAATTAAACATATCAAGCTGAGCCTAAAGCTCTCCCCAGTACAACCTCATCGGCAGGCGGGGACGGGAAGCTGGNTAAACATATCAAGCTGAGCCTAAAGCTCTCCCCAGTACAACCTCATCGGCAGGCGGGGACGGGAAGCTGGTCTACTTTCTTTGCTGTCCTGTTCAGATTGAAATATACCCGGGCATGTTTTTCGGGACATTCCGGAATGGAGAGACGGATTCGTGGTATACATCACTGGTGCTGCTGCCGGAGGAGGTGAATGTGGAGCCCGGAGATACCATTAGCATTGAGACTTGTGCAGATTTGCGTAACTATTCCAAAGTACGCAGCGCCAAGCAGCCTCAGAAACCGGGTTCGAGGACAGAGTCAGGCTCCGTTCTCGTCTCCAAGCCCACGTACTCATTCACCGTCTCTGTCTACAAGCCTTCTTTCAGCTTCCGCAGACCCTTCAAAACCTTTCCGCCCATTGTCGTCCCCTTCGAGGAGCAGGCGCCCGTTCTTTGTGGCGCTACACGCAGGTACGCGGACAAACGTTAGCGATCGTTTGTCAGCGCTACCCTGTACCGATTTTTGGGATTGCTTGTTAGAAGCAGTTGGTACTGTTCATTTGGTACTTCTGGTTGTCATTCCGCCCGACTGATATCATAAGTGTATACATGCGTATACTCTTTCTCACGAGCTAAAAGGACTGCAAGTGCAATAACTCGTCTACTCTTGCANAATAACTCGTCTACTCTTGCATACTAATCTACAGTAGACCAGCACATAACTGGCCCTTCAAGCGAAGACAAGAGTCGAAACTTTCGCTAGATGGGCGGCCCAGCCCTTCATGCTAGGCGAACGTCTGAATTCCCTCAGCTGAGACTGCACTAGCGACAATTCCTGGCGCCTGTCTGTTGAAAGGCGCATTCACTATACTTTGTGATGAACCCACTCGCGTAATTATGGGCACGCGACTCTATGTGAGTTGTCGTCGTGAAGCTGACGATGCAACTCATACACTAGCGGTCCACGTAGAAAGCGTTGAGACGACTCTAATTACAATCTAATTCAACGATTCAGTCTGCCTATCAGCGCAGCAGCACTTTCGCCTGTGGAAACTGCGGCAACTACTGCAACCGCCTGAAGACCTACAATGGCTTTCGTCACTAATGCAGCCAACATTTACATCCTATATAGTGATTGTACTCCTGTTGAGCGCAATAAGGTCACTAGTTACTGCATGTCGTCTATGGTCAACTACTGTATTGCCAGTCCATGCACTTCGAAGCTCAAAAATTGATGAGTTTA
>NW_013567452.1:4642-5105 GCF_000499745.2 Eimeria mitis | reverse complement strand
TACGTCATGAAGCTGACGATGCAACTCATACACTAGCGGTCCACGTAGAAAGCGTTGAGACGACTCTAATTACACTCTAATTCAACGATTCAGTCTGGCTATCAGCGCAGCAGCACTTTCGCCTGCGGAAACTGCGGCAACTACTGCAACCGCCTGAAGACCTACAGTGGCGATCGTCACTAATGCAGCCAACGTTTACATCCTATATAGTGATTGTACTCCTGTTGAGCGCAATAAGCTCACTAGTTACTGCTTACTGCATGTCGTGTATGGTCAACTACTGTATTGCCAGTCCATGCACTTCGAAGCTCAAAAATTGATGAGTTTGACGTCTTCGCTGTTCTGGGCCTGCAGCGGTAAAGCGCCTCCAGCGAGACAACTCAATGCTTCGTTCCCTCACCAACATGAAGCCCTTAATAAAACAGGCAGTAAAATGTAGAATTTACACTCCACTGCACTGCAC
>NW_013567452.1:4391-4542 GCF_000499745.2 Eimeria mitis | reverse complement strand
TGCGGAAACTGCGGCAACTACTGCAACCGCCTGAAGACCTACAGTGGCGATCGTCACTAATGCAGCCAACATTTACATCCTATATGGTGATTGTACTACTGTTGAGCGCAATAATGTCACTAGTTACTGCATGTCGTGTATGGTCAACTAG
>NW_013567452.1:4225-4332 GCF_000499745.2 Eimeria mitis | reverse complement strand
GTACTGGAGCCGCCTCCCTGAAAATCTCACACACCGATAGCAGTTACTGCTGTGCAGCTGAGGGGTCAGCAACACGACCGCTAAAAAGAATAAGGTTAGTGTCTCCG
>NW_013567452.1:2628-4125 GCF_000499745.2 Eimeria mitis | reverse complement strand
GTACTGGAGCCGCCTCCCTGAAAATCTCACACACCGATAGCAGTTACTGCTGTGCAGCTGAGGGGTCAGCCACACGACCGCTAAAAAGAATAAGGTTAGTGTCTCCATCTACGAAGCGCAGCTGGAAGATGAATGGCTTGTCCACTGTAACATGAATTGGGGTCTTGGGCATGGGCATTGCGCGCAGCATCATGATCATTGCCGAAGCAGCAGTTGCTTCCGTGCCCTCCTCATTGACGTCGATGTCGGCCTGATGGACAAAAGAAGAAACGAAGAGGTCACGGTCTCCAGTGATGCCTGTGAAGTCGGCCTTAGCCATGTCGAACATGTTAGATGCCCCCAGTCTGCCGAAGATCTCGGTGAGGTCAACTTTGTTGTCGTCTGCGGACAACTTGAATTTCGGCAGAGTCAAGAACATCTCCTCCTCGAACGACCTGTCCATGGCAGAAGCCTCCATGTCTGCAAATGTCGTCTCCAGCAGCTGCGGGTCGTCGATCATAGACTTCTCAAAGCTCGCCAAGTCGTCAGGCATGACGATGTACAGGCGAATACGAGGGTCTGTGTAAGGCAAACCTATTGCCAAGCCTTCCTTCTTCATAGACACCAGAAGAGGAGCCTTGTCCAGCTTCCCTTTCATGAACTTGACTTGCTTAGGACCAGAAGGAGTGAAAAAGACGCCCTCGGTGGTGGCAGCATCTTGGAACTGAGTGAGCCAAGGAGCTTTGAAGTACAGTGCGTTGATTAGAACAAGGCGAGTCTGAGCCCCCAGAGCTGAAGGGCTCAAGAGGTTCTTAATGTGATCGCGTGTTGTGGTAGCAACAAACTGGTTAATCTTGTCGGCTGCTGCTGCGGCGTCCGCGAAATCGATAGTCTCTGCACTATTCTTTTCCTTCTCCAGTTCCTTCTTGAACTTTTTGAACTGCTTGTTTTTTTCCAGTCCAGGGTGCACGTACAGGCGGTTAGCAACCTCGAGAGCAACAGCACCTTCTTTCTGCGGTGGCTGGATCAGCTCCGGGATGCTAAAGCTTTCCTGGGGAGCAACGAGTGCATCCATTTGTTCCCGCGTTTCCCCCGCAGCACCTTTTTGTGCAGCATGAAAAACGCTGAAAATGCTGTAAGGGGAAAAGACGAAATTCGGTTTCGCCTCCACGCTCGGTCCAGCGATTTCGCCGTACAGGCGCTCCGCTGTCACGGTGGAAGGGTCCATTGCGCTGGCTGTGGAACTGAGCGATAATGCAATTGCTACAGCTGCAGCTGAGCAGATTCTGTTTAGTTTACTTAGTAATGCCATTTTGGGCTAACTGCGTCCGTATCAGCCGACGGCTGTTCGAAGGAGGAGAAGCACAGGCTGCCAAGCTCACCACCGGCTACCACACTGTATGACCAGATGTTCCGGCCCCGGAGATAGGAGAGAAAAACGGTTTGTAGGCGATATAAATGCGAAGTCTTGGGAAAAAATAGCCAAATGTGACCAAAAAAAAAGGAATGTATAGGTAT
>NW_013567452.1:489-2528 GCF_000499745.2 Eimeria mitis | reverse complement strand
CGCTGAAAATGCTGTAAGGGGAAAAGACGAAATTCGGTTTCGCCTCCACGCTCGGTCCAGCGATTTCGCCATACAGGCGCTCCGCTGTCACGGTGGAAGGGTCCATTGCGCTGACTGTGGAACTGAGCGATAATGCAATTGCTACAGCTGCAGCTGAGCAGATTCTGTTTAGTTTACTTAGTAATGCCATTTTGGGCTAACTGCGTCCGTATCAGCCGACGGCTGTTCGAAGGAGGAGAAGCACAGGCTGCCAAGCTCACCACCGGCTACCACACTGTATGACCAGATGTTCCGGCCCCGGAGATAGGAGAGAAAAACTGTTTGTAGGCGATATAAATGCGAAGTCTTGGAAAAAAATAGCCAAATGTGACCAAAAAAAAAGGAATGCAGAGGTAGATTCGATGAAAAAGACAGAAAGCATCCGCAGCCGGGCTTGCCATGCCATGCTATCTGTCGTGATGATGAGGCTCTCGCTCGTCGGGCGGTTGTGGGATCTTGCTTCGCAAGCCCTGAGCGCTCACAGATGCATTCTCGTCTATTTATCCCCCCGTATTATTTTTTGATTTGTATCAAGGAGCAGAATGTAGTTATGCGTATTATAGCTAGTCCAACTTGCAAACTAAAACGGCTTTGCCAGCCGATTGGCTGTTTGCAGTTCACCGGGGAAATCAATTTTTGAATTTGCACTGAAGGGTCCATTACGAAACCCAGAGAAGCGATTGATGAGTGCATGGATGGGTGCATTATGGTATTATGGCAACGAATTGATATATTTCTTTGGACGAAGGCACTTTCATCCTTCTGCTCTTACCCGGTGCAATGGCGTAGCCATGTTGCAAGCGCGAACTCTGCTTCTAGTAGAGCAGGTGCTCCTTTTCATAATTTAAGCCCCGTAAACCGCAGGGACTGCCCTTGCAGGGACTACAAAATGAGCTGTTGGCAGGTGTTTCGTGCCGCCTTGTAGGCTCTGCTACGCTGGTGCAATCCTTCGTTCCTGGTGTGGTACTGCGGGTTTTTTCCTGCATAAACTGCAGATACTACATATTTGCTTGTTACGTCGAGTTTATACAGTAACTGCAGCGAGAATCATTGGCACTGCCCAAGGGCCGTTGAGAGTTGCATGGAAGCCACCAGAACAACTCTTGGTACGTGGAGAGGCAGCTTAGCCCTCCTGCTTCGAGGAAATCTTTATCTCAATTTCTACTGCAGACGTCATTCTGCTCATGCAGAAACACCGTAAACAGTTATGAAATACGCATTTTCGCCGTTTCAGTAGTGAATATGCACGCAAATATCGGTGCGTACACCGCCCTCCTAAATCTGTCCTTCCTCGCTCATGTAGAGAGAACATCTGCAAACTAGCCAAGAGAAACAAGGTACGCACAAAGAGTGAAGAAGAAGCGCGAGATTAGCTGGCGCTTTGAACTGTGTAAGCTGCAACGAGGGTGTTTGACCACCGCCGAGGACTGCCGTGTCCTGTTGAGTCAAAGTGCTCGAAATAAGCGTCAATAAAGGCCAGTTGGCTGCCCCTTCAGCCTCCAGCCATCCTGGTCACAAAGACGTGGGGCTGGTGGGGGGAGGAGGCGTCCTGTTATGCGTTGCAGTACACGCCGCCGGAACTTATGCTACACAGCAACCGCAACCGAAGCGCACCCATCCCCGCTCTTGTTGCATGCACGAACGCACAAAAGAACTGCTAAACATCTACTTGGCCCCTAGTAACGAACATGCGCGCAAGTATAATGTATGCACCCGCTTGAGACAGAACATGCTAGGCACGGCCGCAACTACAGGCAGGAAATATCTTTCGTTACGGCTTTAACTTTGTATTTGCTGGTAGTTTTCACATTAAATAGACGTTCGGAGCAAATGTCGTCACGAGTGACTCATGCACAGGAGGGAAATGATGCTGTTTTCTCGTCATTATTACGACTGCTACATGGGAGGGGCCGGATTAGACAATCGGGTGGCATTGAGGGTTCCAGAAATCTTTAAAGTGGATTTTTTACGGAATGAGCTCCAAAAAGTACTTTTAGTGC
>NW_013567452.1:0-143 GCF_000499745.2 Eimeria mitis | reverse complement strand
CGGTGAAGCGGCAGAGTTCATCTGAAACTTGACCTACGGAAACAGCCGCAGGCCGTGCGGCAACGCTGCAGTAGTACGACCAGCAGCGCTTAAAGCGGTGGAAATAACAAAATTTTTTCATTTGCGTTCTTCAGTAGACACAT
>NW_013567451.1:871-1145 GCF_000499745.2 Eimeria mitis | reverse complement strand
TGTCAGCAGCGAGAGCAAATGTAGCCAACTGGGATCGGTCCCCCCACTCAGCCACCAGCGTCAACGAGGCTGCCTGCTCCACAACAGCAACATCATCAGCAGCAGCAACAGCAGCAGCAGCAGTAGCAGCAGCAGCGCCAGTTGACGCGGCTCCAATAAGTATCCCGTGTGCATAAGGACAAAGTGAACAACAACATCTCTGTCTGCTGTTTGCTGCCTGTTATGTTGTATCTCCTGTTTCCTGTCTGCTGTCCCCGGTCCTCTGTCTGTTGTC
>NW_013567451.1:0-697 GCF_000499745.2 Eimeria mitis | reverse complement strand
TCGAGCCATTCACAGATTGCTCGCTCGCACACAACTCCTTCAGCTCCTCTGCAACAAAAAAAAACAAAAAAAAGAAACAGCAGCAGCAATACAACATACAGAAAAAAGAGACGCCAGTGTTCAGTAGCAAGGCGGCAACAGCCAATCGTAATAATAAATAGGTAGTACTAAAGAAGAATAATGAATATAAACAACAACAAATCAACAATAATAATAATAATAATAATAATAATAGTGGCAGTGTGCCCTCCCTTCACTCCTTCGTCCACGCCGCATGCACTGTATAGCCACCAGAGCAGAAATAATAAGAGGAAATCCTCAAGATATACAATTTACCTATAAATATAAATGTAAATAAATAAATAAATATATACATGTATATATATACGATAGCAATCGATCCGTACATAACATATCATACATGCTATTATGCTCAATGTAGCGCCACTGCAGCATGTACGTGCATATGCACATAAATATATTCAACATGCATATACACATAAGTATACATCTATATACATATACATATATATACACATACGCATATACATAGATACACACATATCAATACACAATAAGGATACAGATGAAGAGAAATGCTGGCTGCAAATGTCTGTGTTGACGCGCGCTTGCCTGCTTCTTCTTCTGTTTCTTTATAGATAGCCGCCTCATGAAGCATTTTTGCGCCGAAGACGAG
>NW_013567450.1:1097-1236 GCF_000499745.2 Eimeria mitis | reverse complement strand
TGTTTTTTTCATGAGAAGTTCTAGTCTACTCGGTCCACTTAAATATCTATTCGTCACCAATGATGCAGTCGTTGCATTTCCAGGATGTATCCAGCACAATTCTAGCTGGGTTCATTACCCACGTGGTACGGTGATGAAT
>NW_013567450.1:0-997 GCF_000499745.2 Eimeria mitis | reverse complement strand
CATGAGAAGTTCTAGTCTACTCGGTCCACTTAAATATCTATTCGTCACCAATGATGCAGTCTTTGCATTTACAGGATGTATCCAGCACAATTCTAGCTGGGTTCATTACCCACGTGGTACGGTGATGAACGCCGGACTCTGAAACAGAGGCCTAATACTACACGTTTTCACTGAGCGCATTTGCAACATTTGCGAATTGCCTTTGGTTTTTCCGCGCGACGCATATGACGCATAATATATTCAAAACCCAAGTATAAAGCGTTGGTGCAGTCAGCGATGTCCTGCAGGGCTGTTCAGAGCAAAAGCACCAGGGTGGCAGTTGCCATCTCGAATTCTGCTGTGTGAAGCTATTCGCTTTTCATAACAAAAAGAATCCAGAGAAGCTACGGATCGCGCCTCCACATGGCCTGATCTGTGGGCAACTGTCGATGCAGTCGCCCCATACCCGGCAGCTTCGGCCAAGAGCACTTCTAGACAGAAAACAGTTACATACTAAAACCGCTTTACCCACGCAGTAACTCATGACTCTAGCCCCGTGCGTGCCCGTACAGGCTAGTTATCGAATGCAAACCATGGAACGCGACGTCTGTATTTTCAGGAATAATCCGCATCTACCATGCTAGCCTGCAGACCGTAGATGGTATCCGCTACAAACCCAACACAATTTCGAGTTATCCTGCCGCGAACAGCAACAATTTTCGCAAAAAGAAGTGAGACTGACTCCCAGTGCGCCCATGCACAAAAAAAAACGACAAAATAGCCATTCTCTCTATCCTTCACATATGAGAGCATGACGGGCACAAACATGGCACCCTCCGGTACTGGCGACGTGTGAACTGTCGACCCCTTGAAATCCAAAGTTAGAATGGCTAGACGCAACATTGTCCGCGTCGTTGCAGCGGAGATGAGCAAACTATACATAGTTATAGAAATTCCGCCGTCAACCTCCCTTCTTCCTCGCCTTCACATGCTTGCAAACGCTCCCGTCATCCCACAC
>NW_013567449.1:1041-1146 GCF_000499745.2 Eimeria mitis | reverse complement strand
CCGGAAGTCATTATTGTTTTGAAGCGATTGCTCTTCTGTTCAAGATTCTCTCCAGATATATTCCGGAGACCTCAGTGGGATGTGTGGAGGTTGGACGATAAGGAT
>NW_013567449.1:0-892 GCF_000499745.2 Eimeria mitis | reverse complement strand
ATATCGCTTTGCCGTCATTGGGCGGGTGGGTAATAGTCCCCACAACCAACCCGAACTACGTCGACGGCAATGGCGAGCAGAGCTTCCTGAGCATTGGTGCTGCAAATGCCGATTCAGGCGCCGTTTCAAGGTCCTTGCTGTAGCCCGTTAACAGTAGCGTCCTTGCTGATATCATATTTGCTAGGAAAGGAAATAATGCGCCGTCTCCAATTTTATTGATGCTTTGGGATGATCGTATTTTTATCCAAAAAATCTGGCATTATACTATCCTATACAAAATATGATCTATGAATTATTATCTCTAAATACTTCCCTTCCGGGGACCTTTTCACCTTTCCCTTACAGTACTAGTTTGCGACTGAATGCCTCGCAGCTCCTGATCAGGAAGTGGCTTCTAGTTCATAGGGTGTGCTAGGAGGGGCATAGAGTTTGACGGTCCCATACATGAGCCCGTGCTTCACTTCAGGGCCGCTAATTTCAGCACTATTTCAAAATGCAGCGAGCTACCAGAGTAACCGACGTTGCTTCGGGTGGTTAAACTCAGTCATACAACCCATGGTACTGTATGAACAGTACCATCGGGCGTATGGCCGAGCTTACTGTCTGAACAGATTCTCTGCCCTTTAACGCGGGGGGACCGGCAAAAGTTTGTGGCTGTACTGTGCATGTGCAACAATATCCCCAACCTGTTGCTCTAGTGAGGTGGGGCTACAGCACACCGCACCAGCCAGAGGAGCTGTCCACGTGCCCTTTATGGATTAAACGCGCTTCGAAGGGTTGTGTCAAAAAACCGCGACAACTACCAACGTAATTCTTACTTATGCTTAAAGGGTATTCATGGTTCTACTGTGTCTCCTATCCTTCAGGATATTTGCAGGAAACACTGGAAGGT
>NW_013567448.1:349-1146 GCF_000499745.2 Eimeria mitis | reverse complement strand
GTCTCACTCTGTCAACTCAGAAAGGAACTAGAAAGTGGTCTTTGTTTCCTTCAAATTCGCTTAAAGTAGCGTTTAGACAGTGCGAATTTTCAATTGGCTACTTCTTCCAGTGCGTATGAAGGCATAGCCATCGATTTCCCCTCACGATGGGCAAGGGCTGCAGGTGGATCGCCGGGAACCAGCGGTTCCGGCGCATCGAGGATCGGCCGCTTTGAAGACTCCCCTAAAACTCAGTGTCATTAAAGTATATATGCTAATTGACTTCTACTGTCTTGGAGAATATTTCCTGCGTCCACCCCGTTGCGGCTCCTGTGCATAGCGGGTGTATAACGTTCCCGTCAACGCGAGTAGCACGCTTTCACGTTCCTGCGAATTCGACTAGCAACAAAGCATTTGTTCTATAGTCTCTAGCTTTCTTGCATACGATTCAGCTTTTGTGAACCACTAAAAGTGGCATCGTATGCTTCGACACATTGATTTGAAGCCTGGCCGTAGCGCTGCCGCCGTCGATCTTTAAGTTCCTCGCTGCGCCGCAAGCGCCTCCGCCGGAGATGAAATGAATGCTCGCCTCCTTGAATTGATGGTGTTTCGCTCTCAGAACATCCCTACGGAGCAACACTTTCACTCCCTCCGGCGTGTGGCTCTGGATATTCCGACGATAACTGTGCGGCCCGGTGTGGCTCAACTTTTTTGGGACACGTTGGCAAGGCCGTACAAAAGGCTCTATGGTTGCCATTTGGCTGCTGAAGGGGAATCTTATCGATCCGATCCAGCGCACCTCCCATCTGCATTTCGAT
>NW_013567448.1:0-326 GCF_000499745.2 Eimeria mitis | reverse complement strand
CACGAAAATGGCCCAGACTCGCTCCCTCGCCCGGGGTACAGATCCCGCGCAGCACTGCGAACCCAAAAGGTACTACCGTTGCTCGCAGCATTCGCTGCAGTGTCAGTTGCTGTACTATTTGTTTACCTGTGCAGTTTGTTCATTCGGAGGAGAGTAGCCACGTTCTCTTTTGGACGCAAGCTGGCGGCGAACCCAGACGGGCAAGAAAGTGACGCCTCAGAATCGTGCGTCTCAGATACAGACAGTGTTCCAGGTTCACATCAAGATACTCACTCTCCCCCCTCCCCGGGTTCAAGGGTGCCGCTTTCCGCCGGCTCTGTGCAGGC
>NW_013567447.1:13421-13678 GCF_000499745.2 Eimeria mitis | reverse complement strand
TAGGGTTTAGGGTTTAGGGTTTAGGGTTTAGGGTTTAGGGTTTACACTCTAGGGTTTAGGGTTTAGGGTTTAGGGTTTAGGGTTTGCGTCTGCATGCAGATATATGATAAGTTCGGCGAGGAGGGCCTCAAGGGCGGCGGGGGGGCCCCCAGTGGGGGCCCCGGGGGTGCGAATGTATTCTGTACGCTAAACCCTAAACCCTAAACCCTAAACCCTAGAGAGGTGTTTAAACCCTTTTATTATTCTCAATAGAACAC
>NW_013567447.1:12817-13321 GCF_000499745.2 Eimeria mitis | reverse complement strand
CCCAGTGGGGGCCCCGGGGGTGCGAATGTATTCTGTACGCTAAACCCTAAACCCTAAACCCTAAACCCTAAACCCTAGAGAGGTGTTTAAACCCTTTTATTATTCTCAATAGAACATGCAAACCCTTGTTGTATACGAGGGAATAGATGCTGTGGTTTGTTTTTATTTTTAGTTTCTGAGGGTTTATGCTTGAAAAACTAGGGTTTAGGGTTTAGGGTTTAGGGTTTAGGGTTTAGGGTTTAGGGTTTGTGTGCAGACCGAGAGGTGGACCCCAGCGAAATATTTTCGCGTTTCTTCGGCACCGACAGAATGAGTGGGGATTCAGATGACCCCTTCTCTCATCCAGTGAGGGTTTAGGGTTTAGGGTTTAGGGTTTAGGGTTTAGCGGTGGTATGGATGGGGTCTAGGGTTTAGGGTTTAGGGTTTACGGGTGGTATGTAAGGGGTTTAGGGTTTAGGGTTTAGGGTTTAGCCGGTGGTGTCTGATGCTTCTTAGGGTTTATAA
>NW_013567447.1:12556-12717 GCF_000499745.2 Eimeria mitis | reverse complement strand
GGGTTTAGGGTTTAGGGTTTAGGGTTTAGGGTTTAGGGCTTAGCGGTGGTATGTATGGGGTCTAGGGTTTAGGGTTTAGGGTTTATGGGTGGTATGTAAGGGGTTTATGGTTTAGGGTTTAGGGTTTAGCGGGTGGTGTCTGATGCTTCTTAGGGTTTATA
>NW_013567447.1:11556-12456 GCF_000499745.2 Eimeria mitis | reverse complement strand
GGTTTAGGGTTTGGGGTTTAGGGTTTAGGGTTTGGGGTTTAGGGTTTAGGGTTTAGGGTTTAGGGTTTGCAGATCTTCGGCATGGCGGGCGCTGGGGGCCCCTTCGGAATGAGCTTCAGCACCACAGGCAACAGACGTAAGCTGCTGCTGCTGCTGCTGCTGTTGCTGCTGCTGCTGTTGCTGCTGCTGCTGCTGCTGTTGCTGCTCTTGTTGTTGCTGCTGTTGTTCTGCTGCTGTTCTCTTTGTTGCTGCTGCTGCTGCTGCTGCTGCTGCTGCTGCTGCTGCTGCTGCAGCAGCGATAAGGGTTTTATGGTGTGTTGCTGCTTCAGGCTGCGGCAGCATGCACGGGATGAGCAGCAGCAGCAGCAGCAGCAGCAGCAAACCGCGGGCTTACGAGCGTGACTTGGTCTGTACCCTGGAGGAGCTATACACGTACGTTTCTAGGGTTTAGGGTTTAGGGTTTAGGGTTTAGGGTTTGGGGTTTAGGGTTTAGGGTTTAGGGTTTGTGTTGCTGCTGCTCTGTCTCTGCGTTTGCTGCAGCGGCACGAAAAAGAAAATGAAAATAGGAAGGACGCGGTAGGTGCACACCGAGGGTTTAGGGTTTAGGGTTTAGGGTTTAGGGTTTTAGGGTTTAGGGTTTAGGGTTTAGGGTTTTAGGGTTTAGGGTTTAGGGTTTAGGGACTGCAGGCGAGGGTTTAGCGTGAAGCCCCAGCGTTCATTGATTTGGTGTTTAGGGTTTAGGGTTGAGGGTTTGTTGTTTAGGGTTTAGGCTTTAGGGTTTAGGGTTTGGGGTTTAGGGTTTAGGGTTTAGGGTTTAGGGTTTGTTGCTGCTGCAGCTTCCACAACGGCCAGCCGGTGAAGGAAGACAACGTCGTTACTGTAGACGTCAAGGCGGTGAGA
>NW_013567447.1:10834-11115 GCF_000499745.2 Eimeria mitis | reverse complement strand
CTGCTGCTGCTGTTGCTGCTGCTGCTGCTGTTGCTGCTGCTGCAGTTCTGCCTCCATGCTATATTTATTTCTTTTTACGTATCATTGTATTTCTTTTTATTTTAATTTAATTTGTTTTATTAACTTTATTTATTTTTTTATTTTATTTTATTTTATTTATTTTATTTTTTATTTTTTTATTTTTTTATTTTTTTATTTTTTTATTTTTGTGTAGAATAACATTTAGTGGTGAGGGCGGGCAGGAGACACCAAACGGACCCCCAGGAGACCTCATCTTGTAA
>NW_013567447.1:10125-10445 GCF_000499745.2 Eimeria mitis | reverse complement strand
TGCTGTTGCTGGTCGTGCTGTTGCTGCAGCGGTTGCTGCTGCTGCTGCTGTTGCTGCTGCTGTTGCTGCTTTATTTATTCATTTATTTATTTATTTTATAAATACAAAGATAAACATAAAATTAAATATATAATTAAATAAATACAGAAATAAATAAAGTAGATGTTTATGTAAATAAATATATAAATATGTAAATATATAAATATATAAATATATAAATATATAAATAAAATATATAAATATATAAATAAATAAAAACACAACAAAACAAACAATAACTAAATAACTAGATAAACAAACGAATAAACAAATAAATAAAT
>NW_013567447.1:8225-9079 GCF_000499745.2 Eimeria mitis | reverse complement strand
ATTTTATTTATTTGTGTTTTATGTGTTGCAGCGTAGTAAAATCAAAGCCTCATTCGCGTTTTATAAGAGATAGATACACCGTGAAAACACCAAAAAAAAAGCAAAAAACACGAAACAAAAAACAAAACAAAAAACAAAATAAATAAAAAACAAAATAGATAAATAAATAAGTTTATTTATTTGTGTTTTTATGTGTTGCAGCGTAGTAAAATCAAAGCCTCATTCGCGTTTTATAAGAGAAGGAAGCCACCTAATATACAGAATACCTCTACCTCTTATAAAAGCATTAACGGGTTTTACTCTCCCTGTACTTACACTCGATAATAGAACTATAAATGTAAATATAAACCAAATCGTTACGCCTAAATACAAAAAGATAGTACCAGGAGAAGGTAATTATATTTATTTATTTTTATTTGTTTTATTTGTTTTGTTTTTTGTTTTTTTTTCTGTTTTTTTTTGTGTTTTTTTCGTGTTTTTACACTCGATAATAGAACTATAAATGTAAATATAAACCAAATCGTTACGCCTAAATACAAAAAGATAGTACCAGGAGAAGGTAATCTATTCTGTTTATATTTATTTATTTATTTTTATTTATATTTGTTATGTTTTTTGTTTTTTTTCTGCTTTTTTTTGTGTTTTTTTCGTGTTTTTACACTCGATAATAGAACTATAAATGTAAATATAAACCAAACTGTTTAATAATAAATACAAAAAGATAGTACCAGGAGAAGGTAATTATATTTATTTATATTTATTTATTTTTATTTATATTTGTTTTATTTATTTTGTTTTTTTTTCTGTTTTTTTTGTTTTTTTTTGTGTTTTTTTCGTGTTTTTACGCTAAATGG
>NW_013567447.1:6986-7084 GCF_000499745.2 Eimeria mitis | reverse complement strand
TAAAAGAGATTCTATCGAATGCCTAGCAGCAGCAGCTTTGCTGCTGCTGCTGCTGCTGCTGCTGCTGCTGCTGCTGCTGCTGCTGTTGCTGCTGATGA
>NW_013567447.1:6739-6886 GCF_000499745.2 Eimeria mitis | reverse complement strand
TAAAAGAGATTCTATCGAATGCCTAGCAGCAGCAGCTTTGCTGCTGCTGCTGCTGCTGCTGCTGCTGCTGTTGCTGCTGATGGTGGTCGGGTTGCTGCTGCTACAGATCAGCTGGAGAGCTGCAGCAACACCAGCAGCAGCAGCAGC
>NW_013567447.1:6481-6639 GCF_000499745.2 Eimeria mitis | reverse complement strand
AAACTGTACGGATACGAGGAGCTGCTGCTGCTGCTGCTGCTGCTCTTGCTGCAGCTGCTGCAGCAGCACCAGCTGCAGCAGCAGTTGCAGCAGCAGCAGCAGCTGCAGCAGCACCAGCTGCAGCAGCAGTTGCAGCAGCAGCACCAGCTGCAGCAGCA
>NW_013567447.1:5299-5651 GCF_000499745.2 Eimeria mitis | reverse complement strand
GCAGGGTTGTTATATTTCTTATGGAGAAACTGTACGGATACGAGGAGCTGCTGCTGCTGCTGCTGCTGCTGCTGGTCTTGCTGCAGCTGCTGCAGCAGCACCAGCTGCAGCAGCAGTTGCAGCAGCAGCACCAGCTGCAGCAGCGGCAGCTGCAGCAGCAGTTGCAGCAAAAGCAGCCGCTGCAGCAGCAGTTGCACTACTGCAGCTGCAGCAGCAGTTGAAGCAGCAGCAGCAGCAGCAGCAGCAGCAGCAGCAGCAGCAACTGCTGCATCTCCTCTTTTTGTTGTTTGTCTGATTGACTGTATGGGTAGATAATCATTAAACATCACCGCCGGACAGCTAAGCTTGCAGC
>NW_013567447.1:4932-5199 GCF_000499745.2 Eimeria mitis | reverse complement strand
ATTGACTGTATGGGTAGATAATCATTAAACATCACCGCCGGACAGCTAAGCTTGCAGCAGCTAGCTAGCTAGCTAGCTAGCTAGCTAGCTAGCTCGCTAGCTAGCTAGCTAGCTAGCTGTGTTGATTGATAGATAGATAGATAGCTAGATAACTATATAGATAGATATATAGCTATATAGCTAGCCAGCTAGCTAGCTAGCTATGTAGGTAGCTAGCTATCTATCTATCTAGCTAGCTAGCTAGCTAGATAGATAGATAGCTAGCTG
>NW_013567447.1:4382-4832 GCF_000499745.2 Eimeria mitis | reverse complement strand
TCTCCTCTTTTTGTTGTTTGTCTGATTGACTGTATGGGTAGATAATCATTAAACATCACCGCCGGACAGCAAAGCTTGCAGCAGCTAGCTGGCTAGCTAGCTAGCTAGCTAGCTAGCTAGCTAGCTGTGTAGATTGATAGATAGATAGATAGCTAGATAGCTATATAGATAGATAGATAGGTAGATATATAGCTAGCCAGCTAGCTAGCTAGCTATGTAGCTAGCTAGCTAGCTAGATAGATAGCTAGCTAGCTATCTATCTATCAATCTACACAGCTAGCTAGCTAGATAGATAGCTAGCTATCTATCTAGCTAGATAGATGCATAGAAAGATTTATAGATATATAGATATAGATAGATAGGTAGCTAGCTAGCTAGATAGGTAGCTAGCTAGCTAGTTGGGTAGCTAGCCAGCTAGCTAGCTAGCTAGCTAGCTAGCTACATATATAG
>NW_013567447.1:4053-4282 GCF_000499745.2 Eimeria mitis | reverse complement strand
GCTGCTGCTGCTGCTGTTTTTTTTGCTGCTGCATGTGCTGCTGCTGCTCCTTCTGCTGCAGCAGCAGCCCTACCACCACCACCAAAAGCAGCAGCAGCAGCAGCAGCAGCAGCAGCAGCAGCAGCAGCAGTAGGGGTTTTAATTAGGGGCTTGCTTTCTATGGGGGGGCCCCCGTGGGGGGCCCCCCAGGGGGCCCCCCAGCGGCTGCTGCGGCAGAGGGTCCGGGGGT
>NW_013567447.1:3338-3953 GCF_000499745.2 Eimeria mitis | reverse complement strand
GCTGCTGCTGCTGCTGCTGCTGCTGCTGCTGCAGCAGCAGCAGCAGCAGCAAGAACAACAAAAACAAAAACAAAAACAATACAAAAGTAGAGGGGGGCCCCCCTTTAAGAGGGGCCCCCCAGGGGCCCCCCTCTTTCATTCTGCTGCAGTGCTTGCTTTCTTGTTTGTTGCTGCTGCTGCTGCTGCTGCTGTTTTTTTTGCTGCTGCATGTGCTGCTGCTGCTCCTTCTGCTGCAGCAGCAGCCCGACCACCACCACCAAAAGCAGCAGCAGCAGCAGCAGCAGCAGCAGCAGCAGCAGTAGTAAGGGTTTTAATTAGGGGCTTGCTTTCTATGGGGGGCCCCCCGTGGGGGGCCCCCCAGGGGGCCCCCCAGCGGCTGCTGCGGCAGAGGGTCCGGGGGGAGGAGGCCCCCATTAGAGTTTAGGTTTTCTACAAACAAACGACGAGCAGACAGCAAGCTGCAGCAGCAGCAGCAGCAGCAGCAGCAGCAGCAGCAGCAGCAACAGCAGCAGCAGCAGCAGCAGGAGAAGGAGAAGGTGCGGAGTGAGGAGCAGCAGAAGATAGAGCAGCAGCAAACGTAGAAACGGTAAATATGTAAAAAGAAAAAAAATAAAT
>NW_013567447.1:2933-3238 GCF_000499745.2 Eimeria mitis | reverse complement strand
CAGCAGCAGCAGCAGCAGCAGCAGCAGCAGCAGCAGCAGCAGCAGCAGCAGCAGCAGCAGAAGCAGCAGGAGAAGGAGCGGAGTGAGGAGCAGCAGAAGACAGAGCAGCAGCAAACGTAGAAACGGTAAATATGTAAAAAGAAAAAAAATAAATGCAGCAGCAACAACAGCAGCAGCAGCAACAGCAGCAGCAGCAACAGCAGCAGCAGAAGAGGGGAGATATTGTTGTGTGTTTAGTTTATATTGAAATCATTTTAGGGTTTAGGGTTTAGGGTTTAGGGTTTGCTGTATCCTTACCTTGGCCT
>NW_013567447.1:503-748 GCF_000499745.2 Eimeria mitis | reverse complement strand
AATGAATTATCTACGCGAGGAGAAGCAGCAGCTGAGCTGTTGGCGGGCAGCACCTGCAGCAGCAGCAGCAGCAACAGCAGCAGCAGCAGCAGCAACAGCAGCAACAGAGTGAGATGCAGCAACCATAGATAGCGGAGAAACAGCAGCAGCAGCAGAAGCAGCAGCAACACCAGCAGCAGCAACAGCAGCAGAACCAACAGCCACCGCAGCAGCAACAACAGCAACAGCATCAACAACAACAACAA
>NW_013567446.1:1174-1327 GCF_000499745.2 Eimeria mitis | reverse complement strand
TGCTGCTGCTGCAGCAGCAGCACCTTCTTCTGCTGCAGCAGCAGCAGCAGCAGCAGCAGCAGCTGTTTGTTGTTTTCCTTCTCCCCCCCCTTTGCTTTCTTCTCAAGCAAAACCCTCCTCTACAGAAGCTGCATATACACCGCAACCTGCGTG
>NW_013567446.1:0-318 GCF_000499745.2 Eimeria mitis | reverse complement strand
ACTAAATAAACACAACAAACACGCTTCTAGGGGGCCCCCCATGAGGGGCCCCCCTCGGGGGCCCCTTGAGAGGGGCCCCCCTTGGGGGCCCCCGCCCAGGGGCCCCCCTTGGGGGCCCCTTGAGGGGGGCCCCCCACCCCCGTGTTTTACCTCCTTAGGGGGCCCCCCCAAGGGGGCCCCCCTGGGGGGCCCCCTAGGGGGGGCCCCCCAAGGCATAATCTGAGTCAGTAGTAGGGAGAAGTATAAATATAAAAAGGGTTTAGTTTGTTTAAAGGGTACTGCGCTAGAGGTAGGGGGCCCCCCTTGGGGGGCCCCCAT
>NW_013567445.1:236-1147 GCF_000499745.2 Eimeria mitis | reverse complement strand
TTTAGGGTTTAGGGTTTAGGGTTTAGGGTTTAGAGTGAAAAGTACTGGCGGTGGTGGTTAGCTATTGCTTGGGGGTATTTTCTAGGGTTTAGGGTTTAGGGTTTAGGGTTTAGGATATACTGAGGCTATACAAGCACAAGTAGCAGATATGCAGCGAGATGTAAACCCTAAACCCTAAACCCTAAACCCTAAACCCTAGAGTAGTAATAGCGGTAGGCGGATGAGTGAAGAACACAGGCAAAGGGAGAAAAGAAGAATTAGGGTTTAGGGTTTAGAGAGAAGGGTTTAGGGTTTAGAATATATGGATAAACACAGAGAAAAGAAGAATTAGGGTTTAGGGTTTAGAGAGAAGAAGAATAAGGGTTTAGGGTTTAGCGAGAAAAAGAATAAGGGTTTAGGGTTTAGAAAATAGGGTTTGATTGAACGAAATTTAAGATCTGCTGCTCAGGGGTTTGCAGGCAGCTGATGCTACAAACCCTAAACCCTAAACCCTAAACCCTAAACCCTAATTCCATCTCATCTCATCAGCATCTGAGTGATAAAGAGAGGGTTTAGGGTTTAGGGTTTAGAAGAAAGTGTTTAGGGTTTAGGGTTTAGAAGAAAGCGTTAAAATGTTTTGTTTTGAGTTGAATATCAATATATACTTTTTACCCTTTTCATTTCTTCTTTCCTCAGCACACTTGCTGCTGCTGCTGCTGCTGCTGCTACTCCTGCTGCTGCTGCTGCTGCAGCTGCTACTGCTGCTGCTGCTGTTGCTGCTACTGCTGCTGCTGCTGTTGCAGCAGCTGCTGCTGCTGCTGCAGCTGCAGCTCCCAGGAATTCAACTTTTTTTTGTTGTTTATATTGAATAGCATTTTTGTTTTGTTTTTTTATGAAATTATTTTTAATTATATTTATAACATATATATATC
>NW_013567445.1:0-223 GCF_000499745.2 Eimeria mitis | reverse complement strand
ACATATATATATATATATATATATATATATATATATATATATATATATATATATATTAGGATTTATTTTATCTTTGAGAAAGCAGAAAGCAATATACAGATTCATATTTCCATTTCTGAATATATATACTACCCGTTGAAGTTTCTGTTTCGTTTTCTGTGCAATAAATACCGTTTTTTCTGTTTTTTTTTGAATGAAATAGTTTTAAATAATAATTTATTGC
>NW_013567444.1:0-840 GCF_000499745.2 Eimeria mitis | reverse complement strand
TTCATGCAGCCCCCAACAGTGTGCGTGCTGCAGCAGCAGCAGCAGCAGCAGCAGCAGCAGCAGCAGCAGCAGCAGCAGCCGGTAAAAATAATTGTAAAAGCCCCCCCCTCCTATACTATCACTCTCGTCGAGCCCTCCCCTGTCTTCGTCACCTACCCCCCGCCCCCAGTAACAATACTTATATAAACTGCAGCAGCAGCAGCAGCAGCAGCAGCAGCAGCAGCAGCAGCAGCAGCAGCGGCTGGTGCTGCTGCTGCTGCAGTTGCTGCTGCTTCGATGGGGGATGCTGCAGCAGCGGGAGATCATGAAGCAGCAGCAGCTGCTGCTGCTGTTGCTGCAGGTCCTGTGGTTGTTAAGGGTGGGGGGTTGTTGCAGCAGCAGCAGCAGCTGCTGCTGCTGCTGCTGTTATGGCTGCAGCTGCTGGTGTTGCTGCTGCCGCTAGTGCTGCAGCACCAGTAGCTGCTGCTGCTGCTGCTGCTGCTGCTGCTGGTGGTGCTGGTTTTGTTACAGCACATGCTGTTGCAGCTGCCGCTGCTCCATGAGCTGTTGCTGCTGCAGCATTGACTGCAGCAGCAGCTGCAGCAAAAGAAGTGACTGCTGCAGCAGCAGCAGCAGCAGCTGCTGCTGCTGCTGCTGCTGCTACAGCAGCAGCTGCTGCTCGTACAGCTGCAGCAGCTGCTGCTACTGCTGCTGGTACAGCTGCTGCAGGTACAGCTGCAGCAGCAGCAGCTGCTGCTGCTGCTGCTGTTAGTTTTTTTTTCTTTGGAGGGCAAACAGCATGCGGCTTTGTTTATATCTTGTTAATTAAGTTGTTGTTTATTTATTTTATTTTATTTATTT
>NW_013567443.1:350-1150 GCF_000499745.2 Eimeria mitis | reverse complement strand
GCAGCAGCAGCAGCAGCAGCAGCAGCAGCAGCAGCAGCAGCAGCAGCAGCAGCAGCAGCAGCAGCAGCTTGAAGAGTATGCAGCAGCAAATGCTGTCTATCGATCTCACTCAGAGGATAGTATCTCCAGCACCAAACAAATAAATACAACAGAACAACAACAACAAGAAGAAAGAGAAAAAGAAAAAGAAAAAGAAGAAAAAGAAAAAGAAAAAGAAGAAAAAGAAAAAGAAAAAGAAAAAGAAAAAGAAAAAGAAGATGATGATGATGATGGATATGAATATGAAGATGCACAAGAAGAACAAGAAGAAGAACAGCAGCAGCAGCAGCAGCAGCTGCTGCTGCTGCAGCAGCTGCAGCAACAGCAGCAGCAGCAACAGCAATTCGAGCAACAAGAAGAAGAAGAAGAAGAAGAAGAAGAATATATAGAAGGAGACAGCGAAGAAGAAAACGAAGAAGGAGACAGAGAAGAAAGAGAAGAAAGAGACAGAGAAGAAGAAGGAGACAGAGAAGAAGAAGAAGAAGAATATATACAAGGAGACAG
This sequence comes from Eimeria mitis, assembly GCF_000499745.2. NCBI lineage: Eukaryota > Apicomplexa > Conoidasida > Eucoccidiorida > Eimeriidae > Eimeria > Eimeria mitis. The sequence goes on along the minus strand of NW_013567443.1, from coordinate 607 downwards.
AGAAGGAGACAGAGAAGAAAACAGAGAAGAAGAAGAAGAAGAAGAAGAAGAAGACAGAGAAGAAGAAATAGAAAGAGAAGAAGAAGAAGGAGACAGAGAAGATATAGAAGGAGACAGAGGAGGAGACAGAGAAGAAAGAGAAGAAAGAGAAAGAGAAGGAGACAGAGAAGAAGAAGAAGAAGAAGAAGAAGAATATCAACAACTGCTGCAGTAGCGGTAGCAGCAGCAGCGGCAGCAGCAGCGGTAGCAGCAGCATC
>NW_013567443.1:0-315 GCF_000499745.2 Eimeria mitis | reverse complement strand
AGCAGCAGCAACAGCAGCAGCAGCAGCAGCAGCAGCAGCAGCAGCAACAGCAGCAGCAGCAGCAGCAGCATCTTCTTCCTTTTTCATTAAGCAGCAGCAACTCAACTATATAAAAAAAACAAAAAACAAAAAATAAATATTTACGTATTGTTTGCGGTGTCTATACACCCCAAATATTAAAATATAAATATTATAAAAATTTAATATATATATAAATATAGGTATATAGAAAAAAAAAAATAAATATATGTATATATATATATATATATGTATATATATATATATATATAATAATGCAGGTATATAAATAAATAT
>NW_013567442.1:0-164 GCF_000499745.2 Eimeria mitis | reverse complement strand
GTCTCGCCCATTTGTCTGTCCTTACCTGCGGTACGAAGGTCTAGGGTTTAGGGTTTAGGGTTTAGCGTGTAGATGTTAGGGTTTAGGGTTTAGTGTGTGGATGTTAGGGCCTAGGGTTTAGGGTTTAGGGTTTAGCGTGTAGATGCTAGGGTTTAGGGTTTAGG
>NW_013567441.1:765-1151 GCF_000499745.2 Eimeria mitis | reverse complement strand
ATATATATATATATATATATATATATATATATATATATATATATATATATATATATATATATATTATATTGTATGCATGTAGGTGACACTTAGAAATATTAGACCTCATCTCTGCTCAGGTTATATAAAAAAAATAAAAATAAACAAATAAATAAATAAATAAATATAAATTAAATAAATAAATAAATACAAATAAATTTGTATATGTATATATACATTGTGTTTGTATGTATGGAGATAAATATAAACAAATATAAATAAATATAAATTAATAAATAAATATAAATAAATATATATATATATATATAAATATATATGTAGAGAGAGAAAAAATGAATAGAAATGTATTTAATTTACATTTGGTGTTTAATTGGGGTGTATACGCA
>NW_013567441.1:0-728 GCF_000499745.2 Eimeria mitis | reverse complement strand
TTTTTTTTTTTTTTTTTTTTTTTTTTTTTTTTTTTTTTTTTTTTTAAATAATAAATAAATAGACAGATAAATAAACAAATATATAAATTTATTTATTTTTTTTTATAGGGCCTAACAGCAGAAGAACTAAGAGACAAAACACACAAACAAATATTTAATTTATTAAAACTATCACCAGCATTTGATCCCCTCACTGAGCAGCCACTAACAGAAGCGCCAGGGGCCAGAGAACACGGACTCTAACTCTTGCTGCTGCAGCAGCAGCAGCAGCAGCAGCAGCAGCAGCAGCAGCCGCAGTAGTAGCAGCAGCAGGGGCAGGAGGAGGGGCAGGAGGAGGGGCAGGAGGAGGAGATATGCAGCAGCAGCAGCAGCAGGAACTGCAGCAGCAGCAGGAGCTGCAGCAGCAGCAACAGCAGCAGCAGCAACAGCAGCAGCAGCAGTAGGAGCAGCAGCAGCAGCAGCAGTAGCAGCAGTAGCAGCAGCAGCAATCGCAGAGGCAAGAGGGGGTAGGAGATAAGAAAGAAAAACAGCAGTAGCAACAGTAGATGCAGCAGCAGCAGCAGCAGCAAGAGAGAAAGATATTTTGCATGCACAGTGGGCTGTCGCTTTCGCTGGGGGTTATTCATATTATATATTTATTATATATCGTAAAATATATATAAATATATAGTATATATAATATATATATATATATATATATATATATATATATATATATATATATATAT
>NW_013567440.1:1028-1241 GCF_000499745.2 Eimeria mitis | reverse complement strand
AAAAAAAAAAAAAAAAAAAAAAAGGCGAGGAGAGCAATGCTGAGCCGTAAAGTTTTATATTTTCTCTTCTCGATGATACTGGTGAAGAGATGACGGAGAAATGCATGCATCCCCAGGATACTCACAACCCCACCAGAACAACACCACTAAGTTTAAGTTACAGCTAGCTGGGGTTTATAGTCTATCCACCAACTGCAGCAGCAGCAGCAGCAG
>NW_013567440.1:746-928 GCF_000499745.2 Eimeria mitis | reverse complement strand
GCAGCAGCAGCAGCAGCAGCATTGTGAAGGTGTTTAGTACGTCATTAACTAAACTCGTGCGCTTTTGTTTGTCACCTTGTATACGGAGGAGACACAAAAAAGACTGAGTTGCAGTCGGAGACTGTGTAATCCTTAGAAAGTGTAAATATGAAATAAATGAAATTAAAATATATTTAATTTAC
>NW_013567440.1:0-261 GCF_000499745.2 Eimeria mitis | reverse complement strand
CCTCCCCTGTACGGGGGCCCACAGACTCGTCGGCCTCTCACCGCTGGGTTATCTCTTCTCGCTGTTGCTGTTGTATAGATCAGCTAGAGAGGGAGAGTCAAGGCACTGGAGAGAAGAAAGAAAGAGAGACAGATAACCGCCAGCTTCTCTGCACTCTCTTTGCCTCAATACTCATTATATAGCTCAGGTGAAACTGTTCTCCCTCTCTCTCTCTTTTCTCTCTTTCTCTCTCTGTCTCTGTCTCTCTGTCTCTGTCTCTCT
>NW_013567439.1:1178-1242 GCF_000499745.2 Eimeria mitis | reverse complement strand
CTGCGGCGTTTTGTAAGTGGGCCGAAAGGAACCGCATTCGACCAACAGCTGCGTACGCAAGTGC
>NW_013567439.1:618-696 GCF_000499745.2 Eimeria mitis | reverse complement strand
AGTGGGCGAGCGTGGTTCCGCCGGTGAAGTGGCTGAAGCGGCGCATATCCAGAGTTTGGAGGAAGGCGTGGGGGAGCG
>NW_013567439.1:0-423 GCF_000499745.2 Eimeria mitis | reverse complement strand
CAAGCAGCAGGATTTGGAAGGGAGCGAGGAGAGGTGGGAGAACTGTGATGAGCCAGCCTTGTTGGGCGTACGATGGTTGTGTGCTTGGGATGGACGTGCCCGCGCCGAGCTGCTGGAGACAGCTTGAGGAAGGGGCCGAAGATACCCACGTGCGTGGGCAGGCTGCTGTGGACGAGCATGCTCCCATAATAGCGTGGGTGGGGTAGCACAGGCATATGCAGGGTTTCCGTAGGGCTATCATATGCTCTGGCAAGGAGGCTGTTCTTTGCGAGCGAGGGCACATGCGCTTGAACGGCGGTCTGCGGCGTTTTGTAAGTGGGCCGAACGGAACCGCATTCGACCAACAGCTGCATGCGCAAGTGTGTATTGGTTGCATCGTGGTTTAGTTTGTGCAGTGCCTGCTTTGCGTGAATCAAACAGGAG
>NW_013567438.1:363-1152 GCF_000499745.2 Eimeria mitis | reverse complement strand
AATCCCGTGACATCTGGATAGTCGGCAAAGGCAGAGGTAGTTTCCATGAATTGTTTTTGCTGTAAAGGCAGTCTACACTGGATGGGAAGCAGACACTGAGCTTCCTTCATCGCGGCCAGGCGCCCAGTCTGTGGCCGCAGGCCGCTTCCGGTCAATATTCGCACACACACTGTAACGCTGGTTCTCCGGCCTTGGACCTGACCAGAGACGAGCCGCAATGAAGGCAAAACTTAAAGTAAGAGTTTCCCAAAAGCAGCTGACCTCCTTCCGCGGTACCTAGGCATCCTGGGCGTTGAGCCCAGGGCCAGGGTGTCGAGGGGAGGAGGCAGCCCGAAATGGGGTTGCAGCGCACCCCGCTGCGGCTAGCTGAGCTAGCCAGCCCCACGCGTGCACTAAAGGAAGCTTCAGAGAAGCTTCCTTTGCTGCATGCTTTGCCTCATAACGAACTTGTATATCGTTTGCAGACGCTTACGCGCAGCATGCCAAAGCTGTCAATAGGCTCCTCAGCTAACTCTGCGCTAACTCATGTTACATCTGCCCCCCCATCAGCAAAAAAGCGCACGCCCTCGTGCGCAGATGGTCATGTAAAACTTGATGGATTGCTGCTGTTGCTGCTGCTGCTGCTGCTGCTGCTGTTGCTGCTGTTACTGCTGCTGCTCTCCACACCGGTGCCCGTTCCTGCGTGGAAACAAGGGAAAACTGGGTGGAAAGGGTCGAATATGTAAAGATGTCAAGGTAGAGAGAGAGGGTGAGGGGAAGCAGCATGCCAGTCGCCGCATCTGACTCAAG
>NW_013567438.1:0-142 GCF_000499745.2 Eimeria mitis | reverse complement strand
GCCGCTGGGCGAAAAAAATAAGAGAAAAAAGCTGCTTCCTGGGGTTTGGATGCTTGGTTACAAGTCATCCCACCCCATGGAAGTTGAAATCGCGCATCCCGCTAGGCCGGGTCGCCGCCGACCGGGCAGCTGAGAAAGCCCC
>NW_013567437.1:0-383 GCF_000499745.2 Eimeria mitis | reverse complement strand
TATAATAAAAAAAAGCAAAACAAAAAAAACAAAACAAAACCTAAACAAACTAAACAAAACTAAACAAAAATAAATAAAAATAAATAAAAAAACTAACCATATGTTTGTATAAATCATAAGACAAAACGAGTGCACGCACCACCAGAAAGAGAAAAAAAAAGCAAAATATAATAAAACAAAGCGAAGCAAAAAAAACAAAACAAAACCTAAACAAAATAAACTAAAATAAAATAAATTAAAATAAATTAAACTAAAATAAATAAAAAAACTAACCATATGTTTGTATAAATCATAAGACAAAACGAGTGCATGGGCCATGCGTATTCTTTGTGGTTTCATGGGGTGTCCAGGCCCATAGTAAAAGGAGCCTATATCTGGGTCAT
>NW_013567436.1:1030-1243 GCF_000499745.2 Eimeria mitis | reverse complement strand
CGGCATATGCTGCTGCTGCTGTGCTGCAAAAAGACCATCGTGTTCCTCTGTTGCTGCGTGTGTTTTGCTGCTGCTTGAGCGGCTGTTCCTGTTGCTGCCGCTGCTGCTGCTGCTGCTGCTCGTTGGCCCTTCGGGTGCATGCCGGCTGTTGCTAGTAGACACCAACATACTGAGTTAGTGAACGGGACGAGAAGGCCCAATCGGCAGCCTGTC
>NW_013567436.1:0-930 GCF_000499745.2 Eimeria mitis | reverse complement strand
CCTGCTGCGGCAGAAGCGGGAGCGGCAGTCACCACGTCGCTTTCCCGTCTTCTACGCTGTTGAAGGCGGAATAATGGAAAAGTACAACATCAGTGAAAACACAGCCTACTGCCACCGCGCTCGAACAGGGATTAAAATGAGCCTATTTGCTAGGCTCATCCACAAGGAGATAGATGCTATCAGGGCCTCTGACGGGTGGTAAGCCCGAGTGAGATGTCCGTCCAGGTCCCTTCAAGAATAGGCAGGCTTTGCAGCGATCTGGATTTGATGGTGTTCAGCAGATTTTGCTGCTGACAGTCCGGTGAATAGAGAACGTTTTCCTCGACTGAGGGGCGTATCGTATGCAGTGGACGGGCACTACAATGGATCGCTTCTGTGGCCTCTAGACGCCTAGTGTCATGAAAAGGAATAAATACTATAGAATATCACAGGAATTGGGACACTTTTAGATATAAAAGGTGCATAATAGGATCAGAGTTCTCCCCAGCCGGCACCGGCTTTGGGGCTGGGTGTGAGGCAGGTGTTGTGACTAAGCCACTGACTATCAGCGAGGGTCAGAGACAGTTCTATTATTCTGTAATTTCCTTTGGGAACAGATAATGTGAACTCCAATGTGTTTTGGTTGTTGATTGCGTTAGATGCAGAGTGTGCATCTAGTCAGAATAGCTTAGGATTGTTAGGATTGGTACGTAGTAGCAGCAAAGGCCAGCTGTTCACTACACTGGAGGCCTGAGGACACGAGGAGGCAAGCTGCTCTGGGGAAGCTCTTGCTTAAAGTCTCTACCTACATTGCAGCTCGCTTCTGTCCTTGACTACGGACAGAGAGCAAGCATTATATGCAGGACCTGCGTGAAATTGGCACAACACTTCAGGCACTTGTTACACTGGAGGAAAACTGACGAGGTGACTAGGCATTGTAAACTGACGCAA
>NW_013567435.1:326-1153 GCF_000499745.2 Eimeria mitis | reverse complement strand
TGTGCGCGCGTCGAGGCGTCGTGTGAATGTCTTTCGCATGCAGACGTGGTCGTGTGCAGACGCCGCAGAAGGTGGGTTCGGCTGTGGCGACTGCCGTCGCCATTGCTCTGCGTGTTGTAGAGGCGGTCGGACTGCAGGGACGCAGGTGTGGATAGACGTTGTAGCATTTGCACGGATGAAGCCATCATGAGACGCGGTGAGTGCCTTTCGCGCGTACGCGTTGGTGTGGTGTTCAGCCTGAGGCAGTACGCTTGTTGCTACTCATTACTGGGTGGTTGATGTGCTTGTTGTGACGCTGTTCTAGGTGAGGGCGTGCCTGAACTTGTGTTGTAGCATTGGGACGCATGAAGGTGTCGGGGAGGTTGAGCGTGTGTTGGATGTGCGGCTGGGTGCGTGGTTCAGCCCAAGGGAGTACGTTTGGTAGGGGGGATGAGAATGCGCAGACTGCTGCTTGTTGTTGAGGTGTTTGAGGTCCATGGAGCTGGGCACGTATTTGTGGTGCGTCATGTGCGCGCGTCGAGGCGTCGTGTGAGTGTCTTTCGCATGTAGACGTGGTCGTGTACAGACGCCGCAAAAAGTGGGTTCGGCTGTGGCGATTGCCGTCGCCATTGCTCTGCGTGTTGTAGAGGTGGTCGAACGGCAGGGACGCGGGTGTGCAGGTATTTGTGGTGCGTCATGTGCGTGCGTCGACGCGTCGTGTGAATGTCTTTCTCATGCAGACGTGATCGTGTACAGGAGGCACAGAAAGTGGGTTCGGCTGTGGTAATTGCCGTCCCCATTGCTCTGCGTGTTGTAGAGGTGGTCGAACTGCAGGGACGCAGGTATGT
>NW_013567435.1:0-127 GCF_000499745.2 Eimeria mitis | reverse complement strand
GGCATGATGGGACGCGGCGAGTGCCTTTCGCGCGTACGCGTTGTTGTGGTGTTCAGTTTTTTTTTTTTTTTTTGTTGCTACTCATTACTGGGTGGTTGATGTGCTTGTTGTGACGCTGTTCTAGGTG
>NW_013567434.1:12367-13836 GCF_000499745.2 Eimeria mitis | reverse complement strand
AACAGCAAACCTTTTTTCGCAGAGATTAACCCAGTGCTACGATACTGACGGCTTCTTGAGAATCACAGGACACACATGACTCTCTCACTTGGCGCATGATACTCCCTCATTCGGAACATCTTCCGTCTACAGCGTACCCTCTGCATTTTTTCGAATTTCAACGGGTCTTTCCTGCTTCTTCGAAGACAATCACACAGGCATCTTGAGGATTTTACCTGTGACAGCGCCGCATGTTATAAGGGAACCTAAGATTATTTCTACCCCACAATCATCGATTATCCGCAACAACTCTAATTAACCCTAGTCCTCAGGAATTACCGAGCACAAACCCTTAGGCGCTCAAAGCAGAATGGAAACTGGGCGAACAGCGACTGTCCATGTGGTTCGCAGGTCAGAGACACACATGCAGACAAAACTCATATACAATACACTACCAGCGAAGCCTCGACAACCGCAACCGTGGAGAACGCCTAAGCAACACCCTCCCGTAGGAAGTTTTGTTTGCAAATCGCCACTAGTACATACCTTCCCTGCAACAAAGAATTACAAGCCGACGCTGTGCTACTGTGCAACCGAACATGCATGACGAACCTCCTGCAGATTTATCGGGAGTACTCAATAAACACCCGCTAACTCTAAAAACAACCGGAAGGACAGGTATGCAGTGTCGAAGCTAAACTGACGGTACACAGGACGAAGCGTTGGAACCCTTAGCTTGCAGAGCCGCTCCTAAGCAGCGCACACCTATTGCTAGCCGCAGATGCAGCTGTCAGCAGGACAACAGGGTTATGGAACTACTTCACGGCTGCATTTCACGGCAACCAGCAAGAGACTCCAGGGCAGCCGCCCGCTGCCAGCAGGCGGGGCACGCGCTGAATGCTTGCTAGATCAGGTTACGCGCCCCCTAAATGCATACCGCCACGTGTGGTGTAGCGAACGATCCCACCGGGGCATGTAGGAAGTAGACGTAAGGCGGTGTGGGCGCAATAGTGACGGAACGCGTGAGATGTTTATTGGAATGCACGCTCCACTCCAGCATGCCCTGAACAACTAAGTCTGTCAAGAAACTGGGGCTTGCTATGATTGATTCCCAGCTCCACAATGCAAGACCTGAACACCATGTTGTTCGCACATTGGTCCAAGCCTGAACAACCACTAGCAAGTACGAATATGCAGTCGGCGTAGTTCGCAAATTATCATCCTGCGAGGATATCTGACAAGGCGCCCACGGAGACTGCATCTGGCGACGTGGGTATGCCACACGCAAAAGACGCCTGCTACGCCGTTACCATGCTACACTCCCACCTTTCCTGGTGCTTGTTGCTGCACGTCTGCCTTTTGTGATGACTGTTGCTGCAATTTCAGCTTTTCGTCACTACGGCACATCAGACCCACTAGCTGGTAGCGAAACGCGTTCGTCTTAAACATGACATCTGAACTATATGCACACGTACATTCCTACATACACA
>NW_013567434.1:8284-12248 GCF_000499745.2 Eimeria mitis | reverse complement strand
TAGCCCTCCTTCCACAGCATGCTTCTGTGTAGAAATCAGAAAGAGTAATTCCATACACAGCGCTTTTCGCAAACAGTAGAGCAGCGGGAAAGTGGCACCGAAATCCGGGTCCATTTGCAGTACGCAATGCCTTTCGGCGGCTCGCAACGAAGGACCGCATATGCGAGGAGGTACGAACTTGGCCACGCGTGTAAGCTAACGGGTAAAGGAAGCAACAATAAGGTGTAACGACAAAGAAACTGGCAATCACACAGCGCTGCACGAACGCGCCCAAACTCGGAAGTACAAGGCTACTGCTGTTATTGGAGAACATCGGGAGTAAAAGCTTACTGCCAAAACCAGAGAATAATTCGGCTGGCCACCCTCGTCGCACGGAACGTACTTCCTTGGGGGTGAGTCTGTCTTATCCTAAACGATTGTGCTAGCCAAGAACTGCTGCAGAGAAATGCGCATGCAAAATAGTTTGTTTCCGTGGATTTGGTGCTGTGTTCAGAAATTCGACCCGCTGCGGCACGGAGTAAGGAACCGCTGCTGTGACGGTCCCGCTCGGAGTCCTTGCTGCCGTAGTGCAAGTCCCTCGAGAAAACGATCGCGTCCCACTCTGGCACTTTCATTACCGCCGTATTCTTCTCTCTCGAGCACTGAGACTAGAGCCCCGGCTGTCCCATGCATATGGCCACGTTAACACGCAGCGCATCACGCACCGCCTACAATTGAGGAACATGTCTTCGCCGCTCCATCTGCTGAATTGCAAAGCCAGAAGGAACGGAGCTGCTAGCGTCTACAGGACCTTCGTCGCGAGGCCCTAGGGTCTGGACTCCAGCAACCACCGGTGCTGCAGACACTGTTATGCATCTATATGAAGGCAGAAGATGTAATGCGCACCGCCAACGATTCCGAAAGCGTTGTCCGCAGCAGGCAAAATGACACAAATCACCGCTGCTGCAAACATATCTGCAACGGTTCCTCGCGGTATATATACAATTCAGGGGAAGCTCGCTCAAGGCCTTCCGGATCTGCCACGACGCTTCTAAAATGCTGTTTACAACCGTCGCCTGCACTCCGGCCTCCCTGACCCAGCAGTCAGTCAACAGCAACGACCTAATGGGCTGTGGGTGGCGAACAACCAATATATTCTGGCGTATGCTTTACCCTGCTTTACCCTGCGTTTTACCGTTGCGTTGGCAACTTCGTTAAACTCATCGAATCAGCAGGCCTGTCTCAAAACTCCGTTCGCTCACTGCTTCCACCTGTCTCATGCGACGCCGTGAGCGTACTCTCTGCGCGGCCGAACATCAAGACTCATGCGAATTTACCTAAGCCGGAGATCCAGTGACTCAAGGCAGAAACCCATTCAGGATACCTTCGAAGACGCGCGTTGCGATCGAAAACGTGTCGGCGACGTCTCTAAACACAGCCATGCTAGTCCGTGTAAGTACTAGCAAACGGTCAATGCTTCCACGAATGGGTAAACAACAACGCTTAGAACAGCATCAGCCTACAATACCGCACTAAATGCACTGAGCTGCTCGGCGCAGCTCTCCCACAGCTCAGGAACCTTCAGGCGCTGTCAAGAGCAAAGAACAGGTGTGTTTTTTGTCACACGTATGATCCGAAGGAAAGCGCGGAGAAACGCTTATCATTGCTATGCAACGCAATGCAAAAGCGCCTCAACGTTCTGCCGTTGAACACATACCACAAGTTGCAGCGGTCAATGACTGGCAGCCACACGCACAAGCTGCGCAGAATCGTAAGTATAGATGCCTCCAGGGGAGCAAGCTGTGCAAATGATACACACACGCCGCAGATGTCACGGTTCATACGAAAGGGGACGGTCGGCAGTGATACAGCGGATCCAGGAACCAAGCAACGTTTGTTAGAGACTAAACCAAACCTGCGTGTGAACTGAAGAGGAGGGTACCGCCCATGCATAAGAAACATGTAAGATGCATGGGCGCTGAACCTGGTGCGTGGTTTTCCTGAGGAACCGTTGACGGAAACACCGTACCCTCTAAGTCATTATGAGGCTTCAAGCGTCTCTCTTGTCTCTGAGCGGCTCAAGCATACAAGAATCCCTCACGTTCAATTAGCAAATAAGCCGCAAGCGTATCTTAAAGCACAAAATTCCTACTTTATCACGCTGAATCGACTATTTTAGTACTAAAAGCACTCGAGCCCTCCGCGGACCAATTCGTCAAATTCGTGTGAACACAGCTGACGGAAAACATGGAAACAACGAGTTTTCCCTAGTGGAGGCCACCGGGAAGAAACCGACAAGCTTCGAGGCTCCTCAACACGCATGCAGGCGCCTCATCACTTCTACCTTTAATCTGGCTACAAAATCAAAATAATTAGGCGCTCCAATCTTCTCTCTGCAGGTACGTCTCCAAAATATATGGATCCAACCACTCGAGAGAACTGCACTCAGAGGCACCCCCTCCATGCCACGCTTGCTCACGCTCTAAGTTGTATCGCGGCACACATGTGACGAACTTCCTGCACAGCCGACAACATCGCTCCCTACCTTGTTCTTCCGTCTGCCCACACAGGACAAACGCGAGATCCGTAAACCACAAGCTCCTTAGGCGCCACAAACTCAACAGCTCCCACTCCCTACCCAGCTTCGTACGGCAGTCCCCTTCTCCTCCGAAAGATCCAGGCAGCGCTCAAACCGCGCAACAAGGCATTGCTCACACTTTGAATAGCGACACGCTACCGTCAATAGCATGCGCCTCCAAACCCGCCCACGCGACAGGACCTTATATCTCTGTTTCCAAAGTACTCCGCAACATAAACCTGAACTACCAGCTCCACTCACCGCAGCTCAGTTCCACCCCACAGCTCAAGCACTGCATTATCTTGCACGCACTAGGGACCTCACGGCAGTGCACTCTAGACCCGCTGGTCAACCCACATTCAACCAGCAACAAAACCAAACAAAAACCAAAATCTGCAATGCCAACATACACCAGGTATTGCGTCGCACTGCAGTAGACCCCAGCTGTTCCAAAACCCCCAAACAGCTTGTCCTGCTACGCGCCTCAACTCCAAGCCAAGCATCCCAAACACCAAGCATTGCCGCCTAGCAAGCGAAACGCTCCTTACCTGCCCTTCTCCAGCGCAAACCGCCCAACCCCTCAACGACCCTAACGCACTCTCTGCAATTCCTGCACGCCTACGCTGCCCTCGTCCTGTTCGTCTACATGTCACGTGCATACGCATTCCCTGGAAAATATCCCGCAGTCGCGCGAGGCCCCCATATATATAAGTCCCCTTTTTGTTCATGACCTTCCTTAGAACCCATCCCGCGCAAATGAGCGTCAAACGCCGCCAACAAGTCTAGCCCCAGACCCTCTTCCCTGCACGCTAACCGCCACAAGCACATCGCCCCTATACCGCCCGTCAGCACGCATCCCTCCTGCACAGCTGTCTGCCTGGCACGCGATTGACGAACTTCCTGCACAGACAATAACATCGCGCACTACAGCCCTCCTCCTTACACACACAGTACAAGCCGAAATCTCTAAATCACAAGCTCCGTATGCGCCACAAACCCATCAGCCACAACCCGTCAAACCACCATAACGCACTCTCTGCAACACCTCCACGCCTGCTCTACGCTCGTCCTGTTCGCCTACATATCAACTGCATACGCGTCCCCTGGCGAATCTCGCGCAGCCCAGCACCGCCCGCATACCTGCGAGTTCCCTGTCATGCACACACCTCTCCCCTGACCCCATCCCACAAACGTCAACGTCAAACGCCGCCAACCAAACTACCCCCAACCCTTCTATCTGCGCATGACCCACCACCACCACATGCTCTCCATACCACCCGTCAGCACCCCCGTCAGCACGCACCTCTCCAGCTCAGCTGTCTACTTGGCACGCGCATGACGAACTTCCTGCGCAGCCGAAACCCTCACTCCCTACCTCTTCCGTCTGCACATACAGGACAAACGGGA
>NW_013567434.1:4647-8184 GCF_000499745.2 Eimeria mitis | reverse complement strand
CCACAAACGTCAACGTCAAACGCCGCCAACCAAACTACCCCCAACCCTTCTATCTGCGCATGACCCACCATCACCACATGCTCTCCATACCACCCGTCAGCACCCCCGTCAGCACGTACCTCTCCAGCTCAGCTGTCTACTTGGCACGCGCATGACGAACTTCCTGCGCAGCCGACAACCTCACTCCCTACCTCTTCCGTCTGCACACACAGGACAAACGGGGCATCCGTAGGCCACAAGCTCCGCAGGCACCGCAAACGCAACGACTCCCACTACCTCCCCAGTTTCTTACATCTTTTGCCTACTCCGACCGATTTAATCAATGCGCGATCTACGGAGTACGCCAGTGCGCACACCATCGAAGCACCCGTACCGTGCGCCCACAGAGCTGCCCATACACAAGGAAATTATATCTCTCCTTCCAACGCGCTCGCCAACCTAAACCTCAACTGCCCGCGCTGTCCCTACTAGGTCACTGCCCCGCCCACGTTCGCTACGCAGCTCTAGCACCCCTTCATCATGAACACACTACGCATATCACCCTTGTGCAATGGAGACCATATCGCCAACCGCAAACCAACCAGTAATAAAGGGAAACAAAGTATAAAAAGCATTCACAGTGGCACGACCTCGCTATTGAACAGGAAATGCAGTGCACCGCTGCATTCATCGGCACCTCCTAAAAGGGCAAACCATCCCCCCAAGCCGAGTATCTCAGCCACCACGGACTGATGACTCCCAAACGCAACGATACGCAGTTATTCTTACGCGGGCACAACACAACCTGTCGACGACCCTAACACACTCTCTGCAGGTCCTGCAAGCCCGCTCTGCTTCGCGTGCTTCGGTGCACTCCTCAGAAGGCTCACATTCCACAAGCTCAACTGATGGCACAAACGCAGTCTCTTCCACTTCACTTCCGTTTCCCCCATCAGTCTCCAACTGCTCCTATCGAAATAACCAGCACGCAAATCAACAAGACACCGCATTGCGAAAACCATCCAAGTGCCTGTACCACGCGCCCTCAAAGTCATCCACACACAAGGAAGCCACCCACATGCAAGCGCCTTACTTGCCTCCTACAAGCGCGGTCGCCAACGTGAACTCCACCAATCCAAGCTCTCGCCTCTAGTCGCCTCTCACCAAGCCGGCATCTCCTAGCATGCAGCTGGAGTACCGTATCATCCGCAATCGGCAGGCATCAATCCCCTTANCAAGCCGGCATCTCCTAGCATGCAGCTGGAGTACCGTATCATCCGCAATCGGCAGGCATCAATCCCCTTAACTGATAATTAAGCATAACAAAGACTTCCGCACACGGCGTCATTCACGAACGTGCGATACGAGCAATCTAAACAACCTCAAACCAACAAACAACACCACCCGATGACATACGCTGCGACAAATCCATGGACAGCAGATATTGCATATCACCACCCAAAACAGAGGCTGATCCAAACAAACAAACAGCCTGCCATGTTGGGCACCTCTAGCCTAACCAAGCATTCCAACGGGGACCCAGTGCCGGCTCCCAAATACAACGCTGAACAGCTGCCCTTCTCTAGCGCTGGCACGTGCTGCCCCTCGAACGACCCTAACGCACTCTCTGCAACTTTTGCACTCCTGCTCTAACCCCTCTCCTGTTGGTCTACATATCACGTGCGTAATGCATTCCCTGGCAAGTATCGACCAGGCTGGCTACAACTCCATATCTATGTGAGCTTCTTTTCTTGCCCATGGCTCTCATCCAAACCCATCCCACGCAAATAAACGTCGAACGCCTCTAACCAGCCTATCCCCAAAACATCATCGCAATCTAGCATTCACCAGCACATCCCTTCCATACCTCCCGTGAGCACGCATCCCTTGCGCTCAGTACTCTACGTTGCTCGCGCCTGCCCCACTTCCTGCGCAGCGAACGACCTCGCTAATTACCTTCCTCTTTCTTACGCACACACCGGACGAACGCGAAATCCGTAAGCAACGAGCTCGGTAGGCACCACAAAACCAAACGCCTCCACTCTTTCCCAAGCTTCGTACACAAGCTACCTCCTCCTCCAACCTAAGCAACGCGCAACCGCCGCAACACACCAGCGCTCACACGTTGGCTAGCGCAGCGCAACCATCCATGTCACGCGCCTTCAAAAGGGCCCACACGAGAAGAACTTATGGCTATCCTCCGCACGCCCTTGCCAAGCTACTCTCAACTACCAGCAATGCCTCGATTCACCACGGTCACCTGCGCAACGCTTCGCACACGCCCTTCTCCAGAGAAAAATGCTCAACCCGTCAAACCACCCTAACGCACTCTCTGAAACTCCTGCACACCCGTGTTCCAACCTCCTGTTCGTCTACATATCACGTGCATACGCGTTCTGGCCGATATACCGCAGTCCGGCACTGCCATCATAACTACGCGCTTCCTGTCTTCCTCACAGCTGTCCTCTGAACCACACAAATCGGCGTCGAACGCCACTAGCCAGTCTAGCCCTAAACCATCTTTTCTGGGTACTACCCGCCACCCGCGCACCTCTTCCAAACCGCCCGTCAGCACACATCCCTCGTGCTCAGCTGTCTACTTGGCACGCGCTTGACGAACTTCCTGCACAGCCAGCAACCTCGCTCACTGCCTACCTCCTCCCTGCGCAGACACAGGACAAACGCGAAATATGTAAACCACAAGCTCCGTAGGCGCCACACAACCAACCGCCCCCACTATTCCAAAGCTTCGTACGCCAGCTACTTCCTCCACCGACCGGTCCAAGCGCCGCGCAACCTCCGCAGCACGCCTGTGCGCATACGTTGGCTAGCAAACTGCAACTATCCATACCACGCGCTTTCATAAGCACACACAGACAGGAACGTATGGCTGCGCTTCGCATGCTCTCGCTAAGCTAGGCCTCAAGTACCAACAATGTCTCCACTACGGCGCACTGCCTAGAGCTCCACACCTGCCCATCACCAGCGCAAAACGTTCAACCCGCCCACGGACCCTTCCGCATTCTCTGCAAAATCTGGACGCCCCTGCTCTGCCCACGCTCCTCCAAAGCTGCCCAAACGACAACTACTCATCTCTGGCTTTCCACGCCCTCGCCCTCGCGAAGCTATTCGTTGACTACTGCCGATGTCTCCACTGCGGCGCACTGCCTACGCCTCCACACCTGCCCTTCTCCAGCGCAAAATGCTCGACCCGCCGAACCACCATATCGCACTCTCTGCAAGTCCTGCACGCCTAGTATTTCCTCGTCCTGTTAATCTACATTTCACGTTTACACGCATTGCCTGGCGAATCTCGCGCAGCCCGGCACCGCCTGCATAACTACCAGCTTTCTGTCTTGCAGATGCCTTTCCCGTGACCCCATCCCACCCAAATCAACGTCACACGCCGCCAGCCAGACTATTCCCACATCATCTCCTCTGCAGAATACCCACCATCACCACATCCTCTCCATACCACCCGCCAGCAACCACCCCTCCAGTCCAGCTGTCTAGACATAGCAAGCGCTTGACGAACTTCCTGCACACCCAACAACCTCC
>NW_013567434.1:4363-4547 GCF_000499745.2 Eimeria mitis | reverse complement strand
ACCCCCCAACCGTCTTCTCTGTGCACTACCCACACCCACCACGCCCCCTCATACAGCCCGTCAGCACCCACTCCTACAGCTCAGCTCTCTATACACAGCAAGCGCTTGACGAACTTCCTGCACAGCCACCAGCCTCGCGTTCCCCCGTCCTCCGCCTTACGCACACAGGACAAATCCAAATATT
>NW_013567434.1:3763-4263 GCF_000499745.2 Eimeria mitis | reverse complement strand
CGCAAACCCAACCGCCACAACCCGCCAGCCAACCCTAACGCACTCTCTGCAACTCCTCCACGCCTGCTCTATCCTCGCCACGTTCGTCTCCATAATGCATGCATACACATTGCCTGGCCGCTATACCGCAGTCCGGCACCGCCCCCATACCTAAGAGCCTACGGACTTCCACATAACTCTCTCCCAAGCCCATCCCACGCAAATCAACCTCAAACGCAGCCATCAATTCTACCCCCCAACCGTCTTCTCTGTGCACTACCCACACCCACCACGTCCCCCTCATACAGCCCGTCAGCACCCATACCCCCCAACCGTCTTCTCTGTGCACTACCCACACCCACCACGTCCCCCTCATACAGCCCGTCAGCACCCACCCCTACAGCTCAGCTGTCTATACATAGCAAGCCCATGACGAACTTCCTGCACAGCCACCAGCCTCGCTTTCCCCCGTCCTCCGCCTTACCCACGCAGGACAAATCCAAATATCTAAACCACCAGCT
>NW_013567434.1:3105-3663 GCF_000499745.2 Eimeria mitis | reverse complement strand
TCCAAATATCTAAACCACAAGCCCTGTAGGCGCCGCAAACCCAACCGCCACAACCCGCCAGCCAATTCTAACGCACTCTCTGCAGCTCCTCCACGCCTGCTCCGTCCTTGTCCTGTTCGTCTCCATAATGCGTGCATACCCATTGCCTGGCCGCTGTACCGCAGTCCGGCACCGCCCCCATACCTACGAGCCTACGGACTTCCACATAACTCTCTCCCGAGCCCATCCCACGCAAATCAACGTCAAACGCAGCCAACATTTCTACGCCCCAACCGTCTTCTCTGTGCACTACCCACACCCAACACGTCCCCCGCATACAGCCCGTCAGCAGCCACCCCTACAGCTCAGCTGCCTATACATAGGAAGCCCATGACGAACTTCCTGCACACCCAACAACCTCTCTTTCCCCCGTCCTCCGCCTTACACACACAAGACAAATCCAAATATCTAAACCACAAGCTCCGTAGGCGCCGCAAACCCAACCGCCACAACCCGCCAGCCAACCCTAACGCACTCTCTGCAGCTCCTCCACGCCTGCTCCGTCCTTGTCCTGTTCGC
>NW_013567434.1:2599-3005 GCF_000499745.2 Eimeria mitis | reverse complement strand
GCCAGCCAACCCTAACGCACTCTCTGCAACTCCTCCACGCCTGCTCCGTCCTCGTCATGTTCGTCTCCATAATGCATGCATACCCATTGCCTGACCGCTATACCGCAGTCCGGCACCGCCCCCATACCTACGAGCCTACGAGCTTGCACATGCCTCTCTTCCGAGCCCATCCCACGCAAATCAACGTCAACGCAGCCAACAATTCCACCCCCCAACCGTCTTCTCTGTGCACTACCCACACCCACCACGCCCCCTCATACAGCCCGTCAGCACCAACCCCTACAGCTCAGCTCTCTATACACAGCAAGCGCTTGACGAACTTCCTGCACAGCCACCAGCCTCGCTTTCCCCCGTCCTCCGCCTTACCCACACAGGGCAAATCCAAATATCTAAACCACAAGCCCCA
>NW_013567434.1:2271-2499 GCF_000499745.2 Eimeria mitis | reverse complement strand
TCAAACGCAGCCAACATTTCTACGCCCCAACCGTCTTCTCTGTGCACTACCCACACCCAACACGTCCCCCTCATACAGCCCGTCAGCAACCAACCCTACAGCTCAGCTGCCTATACATAGCAAGCGCTTGACGAACTTCCTGCACAGCCAACAACCTCGCTCCCCCCAGTCCTCCGCCTTACGCACACAGGCCAAATCCAAATATATAAACCACAAGCCCCGTAGGCC
>NW_013567434.1:2086-2171 GCF_000499745.2 Eimeria mitis | reverse complement strand
AAGCGCTTGACGAACTTCCTGCACAGCCAACAACCTCGCTCCCCCCAGTCCTCCGCCTTACGCACACAGGACAAATCCAAATATC
>NW_013567434.1:1662-1820 GCF_000499745.2 Eimeria mitis | reverse complement strand
CAACCGTCTTCTCTGTGCACTACCCACACCCACCACGTCCCCCTCATACAGCCCGTCAGCACGCACCCCTACAGCTCAGCTCTCTATACACAGCAAGCGCTTGACGAACTTCCTGCACAGCCACCAGCCTCGCGTTCCCCCGTCCTCCGCCTTACACG
>NW_013567434.1:1154-1562 GCF_000499745.2 Eimeria mitis | reverse complement strand
TGGGGGGAGCGAGGTTGTTGGCTGTGCAGGAAGTTCGTCAAGCGCTTGCTATGTATAGGCAGCTGAGCTGAAGGGGTGCGTGCTGACGGGCTGTATGAGGGGGACGTGGTGGGTGTGGGTAGTGCACAGAGAAGACGGTTGGGGGGTGGAATTGTTGGCTGCGTTTGACGTTGATTTGCGTGGGATGGGCTTGGGAGAGAGGTATGTGCAAGGCCGTAGGCTCGTAGGTATGGGGGCGGTGTAGCACTGCGGTATAGCAGTCAGGCAATGGGTATGCGTGCATTATGGAGACGAACAGGACGAGGACGGAGCAGGCGTGGAGGAGTTGCAGAGAGTGCGTTAGCGTTGGTTGGCGGGTTGTGGCGGTTGGCTTTGCGGCGCTTACGGAGCTTATGATTTAGAGATTTC
>NW_013567434.1:877-1054 GCF_000499745.2 Eimeria mitis | reverse complement strand
CGGGTTGTGGCGGTTGGGTTTGCGGCGCCTACGGAGCTTGTGGTTTAGATATTTGGATTTGTCCTGTGTGCGTAAGGCGGAGGACGGGGGAAAGCGAGGCTGGTGGCTGTGCAGGAAGTTCGTCATGGGTTTGCTATGTATAGAGAGCTGAGCTGTAGGGGTGGGTGCTGACGGGCT
>NW_013567434.1:638-777 GCF_000499745.2 Eimeria mitis | reverse complement strand
CACAGAGAAGACGGTTGGGGGGTGGAATTGTTGGCTGCGTTTGACGTTGATTTGCGTGGGATGGGCTCGGGAGAGAGGCATGTGCAAGCAAGGAAGCTCGTAGGTATGGGGGCGGTGCCGGACTGCGGTATAGCAGCCA
>NW_013567434.1:401-538 GCF_000499745.2 Eimeria mitis | reverse complement strand
TGATTTGCGTGGGATGGGCTTGGGAGAGAGGTATGTGCAAGGCCGTAGGCTCGTAGGTATGGGGGCGGTGCCGGACTGCGGTACAGCGGCCAGGCAATGGGTATGCATGCATTATAAAGACGAACAGGACGAGGATA
>NW_013567434.1:0-245 GCF_000499745.2 Eimeria mitis | reverse complement strand
GCACAGAGAAGACGGTTGGGGGGTGGAATTGTTGGCTGCGTTTGACGTTGATTTGCGTGGGATGGGCTCGAAAGAGAGGTGTGTGGAAGACCGTAGGCTCGTAGGTATGGGGGCGGTGCCGGACTGCGGTATAGCGGCCAGGCAATGGGTATGCACGCATCATGGAGACGAACATGACGAGGACAGAGCAGGCGTGGAGGAGTTGCAGAGAGTGCGTTAGGGTTGGCTGGCGGGTTGTGGCGGTT
>NW_013567433.1:427-1153 GCF_000499745.2 Eimeria mitis | reverse complement strand
CTGATGAGAAGTGAGGGAGAGCCCTCAGTTCTCTCATGCGATTGCTGAAATCTGGTCATAACTTAGAGTGCTTCACTTGTGTGCAAATATTCACAATAAGCTATAAAAATTACTCGGTAGTATATCTGAAGGGTGACTGTGGGGCGCATCCCTGGGACCCCACAGCTGAGTACAGCGAGCTGGCAAGCAATATCTATCATACTGAAAAAATATACCAGACTAACAAAGGTCAAGTAAACTAAGTTCTCTCAGTTAATTCTCTCTCTGAAAATTGTTGTTTCTCTACCCCAGTAGAGCAGGCACTGCGGCCTTTGGGGCTGGGAGAGGAGACGGCGTAGCCTGATGCACATAGCTTTTGCACCAAGCCACAAGCCACCCTCTCCTTTAACCATACCAATGGTCACTCCATAAAGAATGCTTAATCATTTCACCAATGTTATATTCAAAGCATATCAATAAGAACTGACAGTCACTTTCACTGTTCATACAACCCTCACTCACTTCACAACGAGCACGGCATTGCTGCCGTGATTGTACGGAGTATTCACTACACCAGGGGGAGGTCCCACCGCTCACCGGCCCGGACTGCACACTTTCATGGTCCCACTACTTCATTCGCATAGATCCTGATCATCATACTACACTCATATGAAATAATTAGTTGTCCCTTGCTTCTAGGATGCATACGCCAACCGTTTGTTACCTTCTATCTCTCCAGGCTAGCCG
>NW_013567433.1:0-176 GCF_000499745.2 Eimeria mitis | reverse complement strand
GATGCCTAGGTACCGCGGAAGGAGGTCAGCTGCTTTTGGGAAACTCTTACTTTAAGTCTTTGCCTTCATTACGGCTCGTCTCTGGTCAGGTCAAGGCCAGAGAACTAGCGTTACACCGGTGCTAAACGATGTTGTGCGAGGCAGGACACAGACCCCTTCCCACCAAACTGTCGCGT
>NW_013567432.1:1179-1244 GCF_000499745.2 Eimeria mitis | reverse complement strand
TAGGGTTTAGGGTTTAGGGTTTAGGGTTTAGGGTTTAGGGTTTAGGGTTTGGGGTTTAGGGTGTG
>NW_013567432.1:1005-1079 GCF_000499745.2 Eimeria mitis | reverse complement strand
TTAGGGTTTAGGGTTTAGGGTTTAGGGTTTAGGGTTTAGGGTTTAGGGTTTAGGGTTTAGGGTTTGTTACCCAC
>NW_013567431.1:911-1155 GCF_000499745.2 Eimeria mitis | reverse complement strand
TAAATAACCCCACAAATTAATTAACACAAAGACAAGACAACAGCTTTATTTATTTTTTATGCAGACAGCACAGTAGCCCCACAAAGTAACACAAAGACAAGACAATAGCTTTATTATTTTTTTATGAAGACAACACAGCAAGTAACACAAAGACAAGACAACAGCTTTATTTATTTTTTATGCAGACAGCGCAGTAGCCCCACAAAGTAACACAAAGACAAGACAATAAATACATCACTATAAG
>NW_013567430.1:644-1155 GCF_000499745.2 Eimeria mitis | reverse complement strand
TTATTTTATTTTTTTTTTTTTTTTTTTTATTTTTTTTTTTTGTAGTGCTGTGGTGGGTCAAGTCGATGAAGACGTCGAGAAATCCATAGACGCTTCGGGTGTACGCGCACCTCCCCTGAAGCCGGTGAGCTCTCTGCACTTGTTGCATATAATATTTATATTATAATTTATATATTTTATTTAATTATAAATATGTATTATAGTTTTTATATTTTTATTTATTTTGATGTATTATTTGGTTTTTATTCTATTAAAATTAAGCATATATACGCTGCTGCACCTGCTGCTGCTGCTGCTGCTGCTGCTGCTGCTGCTGCTGCTGCTGCTGCTTGCGCTTTGCTGCAGATTAAACACTCCTAGGCAGCAGCACGCAACACGGATTGCTGCATCCGCCTTTTGTTGTTTCTACAAAAAACAAATCGAGAAAAATAAAAGAAATTGCAAATGCATGCATTCATTAATTTATATTTCGGGTGTATCTGCATGCAGTAGTGCATGCGTTGGGTGTATC
>NW_013567430.1:0-620 GCF_000499745.2 Eimeria mitis | reverse complement strand
TATATATATATATATATATATATATATATATATATATATATATATATATATATATATATATGGGGTGTATCTATATGTACGAATACATGCACAAATACATGTGTGGGGTGTATCTGCATGCAGCAATGCATGCATTGAGTTTATCTGCATGCAGTGCAGCAGCTGCTTCTATTTGTTTCTCTCTTGACTCAGCTCCTCTCACCGGGTGTATGTACACCTTATATCCTAAACCCTAAACCTGAAGCTATGTGTTTTTGTTTTATTTTGTTTTATCTGTTGGTTGGTAATATAAACACATAAAAAAAACAAAACAAAACAAACAAAATAAAATAAAATAAAATAAAAATAAAAATAAAATAAAATAAAATAAAAATAAAATAAAAACAACAAAAAATAATAAACTCTGAGGGAAAAGGTCAGCAGAGACCGAATGAAGAAACAAAAAACTGTTATTTTTACAAAAAACAAAAAAATAAAATAAAATAAAATAAAATAAAAAATAAAATAAAATAAAATAAAACAATTTTTTTTGCGCGTCTTTATTAACTAGGTTTGGTGTTTTATCAATCCCTAAACTAAACCCAATTATATATATATATATATATATATATATATATATA
>NW_013567429.1:12057-13319 GCF_000499745.2 Eimeria mitis | reverse complement strand
TTAAAGGGGAATTCAGTAGTTGGCGCATGTATTGTGGTTAGTACGCAGCAAATACTTTTTGCTGAAGGGGGTGAATTTTTGCTTGCCTAGATGATAGTAAAGACAGTGTGGGCATGAAGCACTTGTACGTTGGTGTGTTGGTTGTACTGACGTGTATGATGTCTTGTCAGAGGAGTGTGTTTACACCTCTCAACCTTTTAACCTGTTTTCACAGAGCACCGTTTGCTGCGCCGAATGCTTGTTGCCTCCAGGTCTTTGTTTCTTTTTTCTGGTGTTGTGTTGTACGTCAACTTGGCTAGATGTTTGCTGTGGTTCTTGCCGGCCGTTCGACTGTCTGTGCAGTCTGTCATATGCCGATTGATTTATTTTTTCGTTTGCATCGCTTTGCCTCTGTGTGCACAGGCGCAGCAGCACTTGTATTTGGAGTGTTCAAGAAAGCCAACTCGGACGTCACCGCAGCAGAGGTCAGAGACATCATCAAGGCCACTGTTCAGCCTCTCGCAGCGGCAGAGCAGACTACTCAGTGGGGCGGTGCTCTCGATGCCGAAGCCGCCGTCTTGGTAAGTTGCTGGATGGATGCATGGATGCATGCATGCATGGTGCCGAATAACAAATATATATGTATGTGTAACTATATAAGTAACATGCATGTATGCATGTGCAACTCTGTAATACGTAACGTCTCTCTATATGTTGCGCACGTTAAACCGTAAACTGTTCAAGTCCGTGCGCGACACAAAACAGCTACTCCAGGAGAGAAGTTGCTGCAGCCTCTAGTAATACTGGGAATATGCATAGGGTTTAGTGGATGCAATGATTCATTCATATAACAAACAACTTAAAAAAAAACTGAGATGCTGTTCTGTTGACTATGCGGCTGCTGTTGTTGCCGCTGCTCTGGCTGGTGCTGTTTCTGATGCTGCACCTGTTGTTGTGCGTGTTGCTGTTGCTCTGCAGATGGCGCGGATGGGGGGAATGTGGATGCAAATGAAGTGTACGGATATGATCGTTGATTTGGAGTCGAAGGAGGAGTATGCATCGTCGCTTTACTTGCGGGGTTATGCTCTAGGCACCTACAGGTAGAGTATTTGTTTCCCTGTTTATCTTTTTGTTCCGTTTCTCTCTTCCACTTGTTCTGGCTCTCCCTGTGTACCTTACTATTTTGATGGAATCCCGCTCTTTATATTACTTCAACCTTCACCGATAGCAACTTTTTCTATCTAATCATTTGGCCCTTTCTCAGTCCCGCTCTACAACTGTAC
>NW_013567429.1:11474-11957 GCF_000499745.2 Eimeria mitis | reverse complement strand
AATACTGGGAATATGCATAGGGTTTAGTGGATGCAATGATTCATTCATATAACAAACAACTTAAAAAAAACTGAGATGCTGTTCTGTTGACTATGCGGCTACTGTTGCTGCTGCTGTTGTGGCTGGTGCTGTTGCTGATGCTGCACCTGTTGTTGTGCGTGTTGCTGTTGCTCTGCAGATGGCGCGGATGGGGGGAATGTGGATGCAAATGAAGTGTACGGATATGATCGTTGATTTGGAGTCGAAGGAGGAGTATGCATCGTCGCTTTACTTGCGGGGTTATGCTCTAGGCACCTACAGGTAGAGTATTTGTTTCCCTGTTTATCTTTTTGTTCCGTTTCTCTCTGCCACTTGTTCTGGCTCTCCCTGTGTCCCTTACTATTTTGATGGAGTCCCGCTCTTTATATTACTTCAGCCTTCACCGATAGCAACTTTTTCTATCTAATCATTTGCCCCTTTGCCTGCTCCACTCTACAACTGTAT
>NW_013567429.1:11110-11374 GCF_000499745.2 Eimeria mitis | reverse complement strand
TGTGACGGAGGACCAAACTACCTAGCTGCTGTGTACACACCTTACTTAGCCTCTGATACATCCGTTGAGTACAGGAGTTAAAGGGATTCACTGCAGAGAACCTCTACATCCATGAAATAATGATAATTAACTAAGTAGCACAAGAAGCAGTGCATTGTGCATCTGTGCGTTCAGCACAGATGCACAATGCACTGCTTCAAGCAACATGCTTCAACGTGTCCGTGTATATGTATACATCATTGCATGCATATTTTGGTTGTTTAT
>NW_013567429.1:10865-11010 GCF_000499745.2 Eimeria mitis | reverse complement strand
TGTGACGGAGGACCAAACTACCTAGCTGCTGTGTACACACCTTACTTAGCCTCTGATACATCCGTTGAGTTAAAGGGATTCACTGCAGAGAACCTCTACATCCATGAAATAGAGATAATTAACTAAGTAGCACAAAAAGCTTGCT
>NW_013567429.1:6194-10765 GCF_000499745.2 Eimeria mitis | reverse complement strand
TATATATATATATATATATATATATATATATATATATATATATATATATATATATATATATATAGAATGTTGACTCTCCTTAGTTCAGATGCCATGCTGTTGTGTACACCCACGGAACCACATGCGGGTAAATCCCAGCCAAGCCAACCTCCCAGCTGTTTCTGTGGTTGCTTTCTACAGTGCTGACATAAAGGTTGAGGTGTACAGCAAGGATGGCGTGCTGTTGGGCTCTGAGTTGATCCCTATCGTGCTGAACAGCAGCGTAACACCAGGGACAAACAGTCCAACTGATGCTGCAGCAGCAGAAGCCTTCAGCAGCTATGCGAAGGAGAGAGACCATCAAACACCGCTCTGTGCTGTTCAGCTTGGCTATACTGGAGACATTGAGAGTAAGGTGTTGTCACGCGGCTGCTATTGGGTTTTTGATATTGGTTTCTCTCCTTTTTGCTGGTTTCACGTTGTCTTCCGCGTGGATGTTGCTGCATTGTTGTTGCTTCCTTTTGGCCTTTGTGTCACCCTTAGCCTCTGTCTCACCTCTTTCACAAGAGAATAAAAGTTACTGAAGTTGCACGACGGGGTAAGAGTCTATTTGCTATTGCGGTTTGCTCGTTTGTTGTGCAGGTGAGGGGTGGAGTGGAGTAAAAATTGCTGCAATTTCCCTTGCCTGCATTGCCGGCGTCTTGGTGTTAGCCATAGGAGGCTTTTTCCTTCATAAGAGACTGTAAGCTAATAGGGCCCCTCAAGTTGTTGACTGTTAACTGAAAGTCGCTGATTCGATCATAGCTTGCGATGCACTCTACCTACGGAGGTGTTTAAACTCCATAGACAGCTCAACTAGGTTATAAATCAAACTTGTAGAATGAAAATTAAAATAGTAGGATTTGCAACTGCATTACAGCAGATACTGTTAGCGTTTCACATGCTTTTACATATGTAGCCAGAAGGTACTCTGCTTCTTCACTTTCTAGTATATTTACAAGACGGCCGTATTCAGGTTGTCTACTAATTGATGCTCGCAGTACTAGAATAGTGTGTTTGTTTATTTGTTCTTGTGTGTTGCAGCACGGGACAGAGAGCAAGCGCCCCAAAACGTAACTCAGCACAAAGCGAGGGCAAGCGAGAAGAGAAGAAGGTTTCAGTTAGAGAGGGCTGGCAGTGATCAAGCAAGTAGCGAAGATGCACACATAACGAAAAACTTGGAATACTTGGGTAGACCAATGCAGTTTTCTAGGTACAAACAGGCCAAGAGTATTGATGCTGCAGCTGAATATAAAGTAGTGAATACAAATGTATAAAAATATAATCATGCTGCCACACAAGCCGAACGGCTACGCGGCAAACAGCTGATGTAGAGGTATCACAAGAACAAGGCAAAGAACCTTGATAAATAACTGTATCTGTCCAGTCTATCAACCAAGGAAACAGAAAGAGGCTGCACATCATTAAGATCGAAACAGGCAGGTAAACAACAGAGGTGCATAGAATGGAAGAGGAGCACAGCAACAAACTCTTTCTTGCATCATATTTTTTAGCAGCGGTCAGAGTGTTGGCCGCAAGTACATTTTTTTCATTCCCCATGCTTTTTTATAACTATTTCAAATGCTCCTCTCTTTTTAGTTGTTTCCGCCAATTCTTTTATGTGTTTTGTTTCATACATTTCTCCACACCCAACCTCATCGAGAGCGCCGCAGTGCGGCTTTTCTCACTTCATCATTTCACCATTTACTGAGAACCAAATTGTTTAATTTTATTATAAATTCTCCAAGTAACGAAGACAGCATTTGTACGCCTCTTTTTTATCGTCTCTTTTGTAGCGGTTTCCTGCTTAATTTTAGATAACTGGAATGCTTGCTTGACCTTCACAACTGTAAACATATCTGCGGCGCGCTCCGCAGCAGCCTCAGCACTCAACATGCGTGAAACGATACGCTTATATATGAAGGTTTCTGCAATTACTAGATATTGAGTTTCTTCGTTACGATTGCTAGCCCTGTAAGAGCAGCTATTGGATTTGTTAGATTCTGTTGTTGCTCGTATAACGCAGATATTCAAGATGCTCTTTCAGTTACAACCTACACTTATGCATTGCTCTCCTTGTTTGCGATGTGTAGCAATTTCAACCTGTTTCTATTTACTTTATCTTTTTCTGTGGTGATGTAAGAACTTCAACTTGTTCTTACACCTTACGAGGGCATGAAGGCTACAAAATATAGGAGGCGTGACTTGTTGATGTCTACGTCTGTAGCTTTTAAAAACTTGAGCTGCAAAAGGGTCACAAATTCCGAAACATCGTTGCCGTATTCGGTAACTCTGAATACAGCGCCGGTAAAAATCACGATTAAAGGAAAATTTATGTTGCAATATGAGGACAGAGCCCTCATCCTGACCAGGGGGGCAAGGAAACGCTAGAGATGGCCTTCATGAACGCTGAAGAAAGCCAGAAGGATTGGAGTCAAGAGCTTCCAGTCCTACCGTGCTTCTTGAAGCCATCGGAAATTGGGCTCATGATTCTGCAGGCTGATCCCTGAACTCCCTTGAACCCCCCCTGTGTCTCAAGCCCCAGCCTCTATCCTCGCCCACGCTATCACCCCCAGCTTCAGCTGCAAGTAGCGGCTTGCTTGCTTTTCCTTGATATCTGCCTTCGCGGCTACTTCACTCACTTCCCCTGCTAACCAATGCTCAGCTAAACCAAAACGAATAAGATTCCATTTCAAAGTAGAACCTCCTGCAACTACGGCGTCACTATAGAACTAAATAAAGTTCACAGGATAATGCGGGATGCTTGACCACATGACTCAGTTTTTTCTCTTCAATACGGAAAAAAGCGTGCGGTTACTCTACCCTCTCCCTTCAACAGTGCGGGTCAGAGAATGCACACCCCATATCAGGCAGGCTCGTGATCACTTGCGGGCCAAACCGGCAAATGTAGCGTGGTTTCTCTCCAGTTGTGAGATGTGTTCATAGACGCGTGCATGCTGGCCGTGTTTAACATCTGTCTACAGTGTCAGTGCATGCAGAAACGCCGGCTTGGTCGTGCTTGTATGCGTGTTCTCCTTGCAACAGTATTTGTGGCAAGTTGCGTTTTGCAGCTAATTGCAGGCCCCTTGGTTCGCCGTACCCAGGGCGCCTGCGGACAGAAGAGGTATGCTGCTCCTTCCGGGAGCCCTTGTTCTCTTTGATTCCATCGCACCTCGTGATGTTCCTCAGCAACGAGGATTGACCCTTGTAACGCGAGACCGCATCTCCATCGCCCTGCCGAGGGCAGCGAATCGCACTCACTGCAGCTGGGCGGCTTGGTGTGTAGGACAGATTAGTAGCGAAGACACTCTCCAAATGTATTCACCACACATTATTTGTCGAAAGTTACTCCCCTTTCCTTTTTTCCCATAATGGAGACTGATCAGGGTTTGTCCTCCAGTAAGGAGCCGCCCGACGACCGACGGTTGGGTGCTTCCTCGGAATAGAACAAGCGCAATATCCTCATCCAATCGAGGAGAAATTTTTTTCCCAGCGAAAACAACTCATGAACAATGCTCCCTCCTTTGCCAACCGTCCAGACGAAATGCGCGCTGCGATGCACGAGCAGTTGAAACTCTGTGCGGCGGAACGCAAGAAAGCATAATCAGTCCACGCTTAGTCGTATGCCACAAGATACCGGCGTCTATGCGTTAGCGCTTAACGTGCCACCCGTTGTTGAACTTAGCGAGCACCGCTGCAGCGTGAGTATCTAAGGAGTAATAAGAAAACAGTTTAGAAAGGAATCAGGAACCATCGCAGAAAGGCGCGGCTGCAGAACGCAGCGCCGGATACTGTGGGTTTCGCGAGAATGCATTCGCCACGGTAGTAATACCCTTGATATTCTTGACCGTGAAGTCGTACTGCGTGAGCCGGCAAAGCAACCAAACCACTCATCCATTGTCAGTCTGGACAACTCTTCATCGGGTGCGCAGGGACTGATGATTGGCTTGAACGGTGAAGCGCCTGCTATATAGGTGATCTCGACACCTCTTTATTCCCCACCAGCTCGCATCGAGTTACCTTTCTCACCCCGGAAACAGCTATCTTTCCATAAAAATTGTAGGCAGCAAGCAATTATTTGGTCCTTTTCAGGATTATTGGCATCATAAGAGGTCATCTTTCCAGATGCTGTGCCACTGCAATCACTTGTTTGAATAGGTTCGAAGGGCAAGGATGCGAGGGAATCCGGGACTGAAGTTTTGGTAGTACGATGCGGGGCCGAGAAACTTCTGGACGCGTGCGTGAGTGTACAGCGGTGACGAGCACGTTCGAATACCCTCTATCTTCGCTTAGCGGGCTGTATTCAGGAGCCAATTGTTTGTATGGGATACCAACAGTTTTGTGCCTTCATGATCAGCTGAGTCACAAGCAGTTGTACAGCACTGCGCCCGGTTTCTTGGCGCTCTTGCACAATCCGGCTGAAGACGAGCAAGTTACTTTTGTATATATCCATCTACCAATCCGTCCATTCATCATTCACTTTCCGCATAAACAACATGAGTAATCTTTCGCTGCAATTCTGCAGCTGGATCAACCAGTGCAAAAGCACAAAG
>NW_013567429.1:3395-6172 GCF_000499745.2 Eimeria mitis | reverse complement strand
GAAGTCGGCGTATATGCGCCGCCTTTCAGCCTTTTTCTTCGCCAGCACCGGATTTTTTCCAAAGGCAGTATCTGACGGCTTTTCTTTTCTTTTCAGCTTTCTGTTTGCTGATAGACTGCACGCTCAAGTTGTGGGTCTCACCGGTACCTTCGAAAGGACCTGGGGGCTGTTCCGGGAGTGACCCCCATGCGGTGCAGTATTGCCAGCTAGTAACGATCCGGCCGAACGTAAAACTCACGTATTATGCTAGGAAGAGCAGGTTCGATGAACCATGCGGTACTCAAAAGTATGACGATTGCTCTCTGGCCTTAATGAAAGACAGAAGCGAGCTGCAATGGAGGTAAAGACTTAACAGTTTCCCAAAGCAGCTGATCTCCTTCCCCTCTCCCCAGGCTTCCTCGGTGTTGATGGCAGCGCCTGGGTGATGCGGGGAGGAAGCATCCTAGGACGGGGTGGGAGCGCACCGGCTGTAGCTGGCGATACAAGCCAGGCTCAAGCGTGCACACACGGAAGCTTCATCGAAGCTTCCGTGTCAGCTCCAACGAAGCTTCCTTTGCTGCACGCTCTAGCTCTGAATACACCTACAGAGCGTCTGTGTTTGCTTAGCTGCAACCTACCAAGGCCAAGCGAAGGCTCGTGTGCTTACTGCAGGCAAACAAACCACGCTACACTGCTGCCGGGGCTGGCGGCCGTCGAGGGGGAATCCACGCTAAAGTATTACAGTATCTCGGTGAAAAATATAAAATAAAACTGAATATTTATCTAATTAAACACTGATTAGAGATGTTCTTCTAGCGGAGCTACTAAAAGAACAGAAACATTGGAGTGCACACGCACTACAACTCCCCTACCGGTGTGTTTGTGTTGGTGTTAATTACTTTTCAGGTATTATGCGAGGATTTAGCTGTATTGATAGTTTGTAAATTATATTATATTATATTTTTTATTTTTTCTGCGTTTTTGTATCCTTTTTTACTCTTGTTCTCCTCTCTCAGGGGTTGGGGGAACGGTATACTACTACCGCGGGGAACGGAGGCTTGCAGGTGCAGCAGCGAGAGTATGAATTGAGGAGAAAAGAAGTTGTTATGTATCTTTTTGTGTATTTTTATTGATAAAAAAAATAAAAATAAGTTAAAAAAGGCACTAAGGTAAACACATCACCACACAAACAAACCCTATAATAAACAAAGGCACGCGACCATGAGCGGGAGCTGAGCGCTGGCTGCGGCGTTGCTGTTTTTTCATCAACACTGTGTGGGCGATTGCATCGATTGGGAGTAAATTATAATAATTTATATATTTCTTTCGGAAATACATTTAAAATTAACACTTCTTCCTTCTTTTTTTTTCTAGTTTTACCCCAAAACCACCACCCAATATGCCGCCTGCAGACTGGCACACGAGCGACGGCTAAGGCCTCCCCGCCCTCTCCTCTCCGCCAGAGCCATCATTTTCTCCTGGGGATCGATCGATCCCAGCTGCTGCAGCAGCAGCAGGAGAAAGTGCTGCAAAGGCTGCAGGCCCCCAACACGCAACCCCCCTGCCTTCATCGGGGATGCCTAGACCCTAGATCCCAAGCCCTAAACCCTAAACCCTCAAAACTCAAACCACCAACAAACGTAACCAACGTTTCTTGCTCCACACTGCAAACCCTCGCAAACCCGCAGCATTCGGTCTTTACCCCACCCCTCCCCACGCTGCCTATCACTGTCAACAGCAGCAGCAGCAGCAGCAGCAGCAGCAGCAGCGGCAACAGCACCCGAAGCAGCAGCAGCAGCAGCAGCAAACAAAACCTCAGTACCGGCGGCTGCGGCCGTAGCCGCATCAGCCGCAGTGGCGAGAACGCCACAACAGCAGCAGCAGCAACAGCAGCCACAACACCAGCCGCAACAGCAGCAGCAGCAGCAGCAGCAGCAGCAGCAGGGAAAGCGGCGTTTGGTTGTTTGCTGGTGTTGTTGTTTGCTGCTGCGGGTGTATAAATCTCTGTATTTATATCTTTTGGTTTGTTTGTCTTTATTATCTTCTCTCTCTGCCTGTTGGTGGTTTCTCGGTTTGTTTTGTGTATCGGCACGGTATGCATGTGAATATTCCGTTTATATAATAAACTGAACAGAAAAAAAAAGAAATTAATTAATTAATTAAATAAATTTTAATTAATTAATTAATTAAATTTATATAAATATTTATATACAGAGAGGAAATGGCCGTCGATGCGCCGCCCATCAGGGGGGGGGGCGCAGTGGTGAGCTCCGCATACACCCCAAGAGAAGATGAATTTTCTATGCTGAAACGAGCGCGAAGGCAAGGAAGAAAAAACAGTATAGATAGAGAATATGGAGTAGTAGGAGGAATGAAGGGAGAAGCTCATGTAGGTATAGAGCCAAGTGCTGCTGTTTCTGCTGCTGCAAATGCTGCTGCTGCTGGTGCTGCTGGTGCTGCTGCTGGTACGGGTGCTGCTGCAGCAAAGCATGTTGGAGGCAGCAGAGCTGAAATACTGCAGCATTTGAGGGGACGCAACAGAAGAGGCAGCGCCAGCAACAGCAGCCACAGCAGCAGCAACCCCAACAGCGCGAACAACAGCACAAACAACAGCAACAGCAACAACAGCAGGGGGCGTCATCGTGGTCGTAGTGGTAGCAACAGCGGCCCAAAAGAGAATAATAAAACGAATGGTAGTGGTAGCAGCAGCAGCAGCAGCAGCGGGAGCAGCCGCAGCAGCAGCAACGATAGCCGCAACAGCAACAGCAACAGCAAACTGGAACGAAAAACTCGACGCA
>NW_013567429.1:583-3295 GCF_000499745.2 Eimeria mitis | reverse complement strand
TTGGTTTGTTTGTCTTTATTATCTTCTCTCTCTGCCTGTTGGTGGTTTCTCGGTTTGTTTTGTGTATCGGTGCGGTATGCATGTGAATATTCCGTTTATATAATAAACTGAACAGAAAAAGAAAATATATTAATTAATTAATTAAATAAATATTAATTAATTAATTAATTAAATTTATATAAATATTTATATACAGAAAGGAAATGGCCGTCGATGCGCCGCCCATCAGGGGGGGGGGCGCAGTGGTGAGCTCCGCATACACCCCAAGAGAAGATGAATTTTCTATGCTGAAACGAGCGCGAAGGCAAGGAAGAAAAAACAGTATAGATAGAGAATATGGAGTAGTAGGAGGAATGAAGGGAGAAGCTCATGTAGGTATAGAGCCAAGTGCTGCTGTTTCTGCTGCTGCAAATGCTGCTGCTGCTGGTGCTGCTGGTGCTGCTGCTGGTACGGGTGCTGCTGCAGCAAAGCATGTTGGAGGCAGCAGAGCTGAAATACTGCAGCATTTGAGGGGACGCAACAGGAGAGGCAGCGCCAGCAACAGCAGCCACAGCAGCAGCAACCCCAACAGTGCAAACAACAGCACAAACAACAGCAACAGCAACAACAGCAGGGGGCGTCATCGTGGTCGTAGTGGTAGCAACAGCGGCCCAAAAGAAAATAATAAAACGAATGGTAGTGGTAGCAGCAGCAGCAGCAGCAGCGGGAGCAGCCGGAGCAGCAGCAACGATAGCCGCAACAGCAACAGCAACAGCAAACTAGAACGAAAAACTAGACGCCATGATCGTCAATACAGACAAAGATTAAAAATAACAAAAAGACAAACACCCTTTATAAAATTTAGAAAATCTATTCGTCGTTTTCTTCGGCGACCAGATATATTTATTCAGTTTCTGCTTACTTTCTCTCTTGTTTTTATGTTTGCTTCTTTGGGTGTACGCATAGCAGCAAAAGCAAATGTAAGGTTTGACAGTCATCCCCCTTTTCTTATCATTGATAGAAGGGATACAGCAGCAGAGGAGGCTGCTGCAGCTGCTGCAGCAGCAGCAGCAGCAGCAGCAGCAGCAGCAGCAGCAGCAGCAACGCCTGCTGCCCCTGCTCTTCCCCCACTCGAAGCAGATGTTAGTATCCTTGACGAAGACCTCAACGCAATGCTGCAACAAATAAAAAAAGGAACAAAGGGACTGCAGCGAGCATGGAGAAAGCTGCCAGCAGAAGCAAAGAGAGCAGCAGCAGCAAATTACTTACCTCCTGCAGCAGAAGATGATGATCCTGTTGCTGCATTCAAAGCTCTTGCTGCTGCTGCTTTTAGGATGCCGAGGCCGCCGCTGCCACCGGGATATGCTGAGAGATATAAAAAAGAAACAGAAGAAGCAGCAAAAGCAAAAGCAGCAGCAGCAGCTGCTGCTGCTGCTGCTGCTGCTGCAGCAGACACAGAAACAAAAACAGAAACAGAAACAGAAACGGCAAAAGAAAACGAGCAAACAAAGGCAAAGGCTGGTGATGATCCTGCTGCTGATGCTGCTGATGCTGCTGCTGCTGCTGCTGATGCTGCTG
Source organism: Eimeria mitis (assembly GCF_000499745.2). Lineage (NCBI taxonomy): Eukaryota > Apicomplexa > Conoidasida > Eucoccidiorida > Eimeriidae > Eimeria > Eimeria mitis. The sequence continues at coordinate 1,738 of NW_013567429.1, read as the reverse complement.
CTTCTGCTGCNCTGGTGATGATCCTGCTGCTGATGCTGCTGATGCTGCTGCTGCTGCTGCTGATGCTGCTGCTTCTGCTGCTGCTGCTGCTGGGGATGGAGAAAAAGAAAAGGAGACAGAGACAGAGACAGAGACAGAGAAGAAAGAGATAGAAACTGGTGATATACAGACAGAAGAAAAAGAAGATAAAGACAAAGACAAAGAAAAAGAAAAAGAAAAAGACAAAGACAAAGACAAGAAAACAGACACAGATGCAGACACAGAGGCAGAGACAGAAAAAGAAACAGAAACAAATACAGAAAAAGAAACAGAAACAAATACAGAAAAAGAAACGGAGACAAATACAGAAAAAGAAACAGAGACAAATACAGAAAAAGAAACAGAGACAGAGACAGAAAAAGAAACAGAGACAAAGACAGAAGAAGAAGCAGCAGCAACAAAGAAGATGAGCGCAGAGGAGGAGCTGCGTATAGCTCAGCAGCTGGAGGCGCGGCGTATGTACAGTCTGCGGCTGCTGCTGGTGCGCAGCATCGTGCATGCAGCGCAGCAGCGGCTGGAGGGGGTAGAGAAGGCCTACCAGCAGGCGCGGCTGCGGGGGGTCCCCTGCTCTGTGCTGCTGCTGCAGGGGCGGCAGCTGCCAGCAGCAGAACAGTTTATAGATAAAGAGCAGCAGCGGCTGCTGGGCTTCGACTCTGTCTCCTTCAAGCTCATACCCAGGCCCCAGTTCTTCAGCAGCAGCAGCAGCAGCAGCAGCAGCGGAGAAGGAGAAGGAGGAGATGATCCTACTACCAGCAGCAGCAGCAGCAGCAGCAGCAGCAGCAGCAGCAGCAGGCCAAGGGGTAGACGTGTGCCCAAGTACAGAGATTTCTTAGCCCCTGAAGCACCAACAAGGGTGAATAGAATCCCGGAAGAAATAATAAAAAGATTGTTGGAGTCTGTTGCTGTCTTTGATATTCTTGCTGCTAGCGATGCTGCTGTTGCTGCTGCATTCGATCCTCTTTTTGCTGCTCTTAAAATTAATAAACAAGAATTGCTGCAGCAGATTCACCAGCAGCAGGAACAAGAACGGATGCTGCAGCAGCAAGAACAGCAGCAGCAGCAGCAGCAGCAACAGCAGCAGCAAGAAGGAGAAGGGGAAAGCGATAAGCAGCAGGA
>NW_013567429.1:0-560 GCF_000499745.2 Eimeria mitis | reverse complement strand
GAGCTGCCACTGAAAGCTGTAGAGGAGCAGCAGGGGGACCGCAGCTTGCCTGTGTATATATCTGATGGTGTAGCAGCAGAATTTCCTCTTAATATATTTTCTCGTGCTGCTGCTGCAGTGCAGCAGCTGCGTGCTGCTGCGCAGCTAACAGACACAGAGATATCTGGCTGGCAGCAGCAGTTCACAGCAGAGAGAATGTGTAAAGAGCTAGCAGCAATACATAAAAAAGAAAAAGAAACAAAACAACAAATAAATACTATCAAGTATCACGCAAAAGAAGAAAGAGAAAAAGACAAAGAAGAAAACAACAAAAATATAGATCCCTTCCTTCTCGCTTTATTCCTTTTATAAACATACTCTATATACACACATACACGCAGCAGCAGCAGCAGCAGCAACAGCAGCAGCAGCAGTAACTGCTGCTGCAAGAGAAACTGCTCCAGCTGCTGGATATGCAGCAGAAACAGCTGCAACAGATGTTGCAGCTGCAGCAGCAGCAGCAGCAGCACTGCAGCAGCAGCAGCAGCACTGCAGCAGCAGCAGCAGCACTGCAGCAGCAG
>NW_013567428.1:998-1245 GCF_000499745.2 Eimeria mitis | reverse complement strand
CACCCTCATCATGCACCAACAGCAGCAGCAACAGCAGCAACAGCAGCAACAGCAGCAGCAGCAGCAGCAGCAGCAGGAGCAACAGCAAGAGCAGCCAACCACGCAGCAACAACAGCAGGAGGAGCAGCAGCAACCGCAACAACAACAGCAAGATCAACAGCAGCAACAGCAACAGCAGCAGCAGCAGCAGCAGCCGCAGCAGCAGCAGCAGCAGGAGCAGGAAGACATTTGGATAGGTTGGGTATCT
>NW_013567428.1:0-132 GCF_000499745.2 Eimeria mitis | reverse complement strand
TATTGTGTTTGCTGCTGCAGTTGTTGCTGCTGTTGCGTGTTTGTTGCTGCTGCCACTGCAGTTTTTTTTTGTGCTGGTGCTGGTGATGCTGGTGGTGGTGGTGGTGGTGGTGCTGCTGCTGCTGCTGCTGCT
>NW_013567427.1:812-1156 GCF_000499745.2 Eimeria mitis | reverse complement strand
AGTGGTAGCAGTTGTGGAGAGGCTGAAAATGAATCGATTTCCATTCGATGAACTGATACTTTCGCCAGCGTGTGAGTGCAGCAACTGACGTATGCAGCACATTCCTCCAATCAACCAATGTATTGGTGTTTGTAATTGGGCTCATCGACTTAAGCCTCATAAAGGTGAAAATAATTTGGATCATGCTGACTGGCTTCGGCTTTCCCGTGCGTGCACGAATGCAAGGTTATGGGGCAACGACAAAGCATTATTTCCGATGCTAGGACAAGTGCGGACACCTGGCATATCTGCAAGGCATCTGTGACACATAGGCACTTGTTGGATACGCATGAAACTAGGAGTTT
>NW_013567427.1:0-613 GCF_000499745.2 Eimeria mitis | reverse complement strand
TGTCATTGATTAGGGTGCGCGTATTCGAGGACGATACAAAGCGCAAGAGTCGATTGGAAGGTCCATGCAGAGCTGGCCATTTCTAAAGGTGCAAGTGCATCAGTTGGCCACCGTTTACTGTCATTTTAGGAGCACAACATATTCGCACATCGCCTTCACTTGTATGTGCTGTCTCTTGTTTCTTGTAACCAATTAGTATCTGCGGTTTGCCATAGATTCGGAAATTTTTGTCAACGTGATTAATTCGTGCAGGAAGTTGAGGCTGAGCTTGAGTACACGTGGATTCTTCGTGGAGCTGGGGAAGCGGCTCGCCAATAGTAGTGCACGGGCGCTCCTGACTCACAATTGGAATTCAGTGGATCAGGGGTTGCATCAGTCTGCTCTATACTAAATGCTTGCTGCTGTACGTTGAGAGGCCAGTTTTGGCAAACTTCTCAAGCCGTCGCAGCTGGACTGGTACGTTCTTTGCAGGGATGTGATTGAGGAGTAGTCCCCAAATGCATGCTGCCTGTCTGCTTGCTGGCTTTGAGCATAGGTAGTGACCAGCGATATTGGCTCGTCAACGGATTCAAGGATTGTCCACTCGTGGTGAATTTCATGTTTTGTAGCGCGT
>NW_013567426.1:231-1246 GCF_000499745.2 Eimeria mitis | reverse complement strand
TAAATATAAATATAAATATAAATATAAATATAAATATAAATATAAATATAAATATAAATATAAATACAAAAATATAAATACAAATATAAATATAAATATAAAATATAAATATAAATATAAATATAAATATAAATATATAAATACAAAAATATAAATATATATTGTTGATGCATACGGGGGGAGCGAGGGAGAGAAGCCTGATGCTGCATGCGGGTTAAAGGGGTTATAAAGGTGCGCCCCTGGGGCTTTCTCCTGCCGCTGCTGCTGCTGCTGCTGCTGCTGCTGCTGCTGCTGCTGCTGCTGCTGCTGCTGCTGGTGTCTTCGGTGTCTGCTGGGTATACCGGGTCGTGCGTTAAACCCAATAAACGTTTTAGCTGCAGCAGCACAAAAAATAAAAAATAAATAAAAATAAAAAATAAATAAAAATAAAAAATATATAAAAATAAACAAAGAGATAATATATATAAAACAAATAATAATAATAAAACAAATAATAATACAAAAAAAAATCAATAAACAACAAAAAGATAACAATAAAAAAATAATAATAATAAAGCCATAACAATAAAAATAAAATAAATAGTAATAGTAAAAGAACAACAATAAAAACAATAAAATAATAATAAAATAAAATAATAATAAAAATAAAAACAAATATAAAATAAAATAACAATAAAAAATAAAAGAATAGCAATAACAAAAATAAAATAATATAAAACTAAAACTAAACCAAAAACACAACAAAACAAAATAAAAAAAAAAACAAAGAAAAAAACAAAGCAAAACAAAAACAAAACCCAAAACAAAACAAAAAATAAAAAATAAAAATAAAAAAAAAATAAAAAAATAAAAAAAAAATAAATATACTCTGTATTTATTACGAAAGGAAAACATTCTATCTGTCTTTCTCCCCGCTATCGCTTTCTGCGCCTCCAGCCGAATATCAGCAGCAACAGCAGCAGGAGGAGCTGGCGCCAGCATCATATCTTCGGTTCTTATTGGGTGCTTCCTGCAT
>NW_013567426.1:0-131 GCF_000499745.2 Eimeria mitis | reverse complement strand
AAAAAAACAAAGCAAAACAAAAACAAAACCCAAAACAAAACAAAAAATAAAAAATAAAAATTTTTTTTTTTAAAAAAATAAAAAAAAAATAAATATACTCTGTATTTATTACGAAAGGAAAACATTCTATC
>NW_013567425.1:1085-1156 GCF_000499745.2 Eimeria mitis | reverse complement strand
GCTGTGGGTATACAGAGAGGGCGTAATGGCATCTCGGGGTCCTTCAGTGGTATGTTGACGTTCGCGCTGGG
>NW_013567425.1:0-862 GCF_000499745.2 Eimeria mitis | reverse complement strand
GTGCATCGATTATTCGTTGCATCTTCCGATGTGTGTGTGCTTGCCGAAGCCTTTGGCTTCAGCGGGCAGGCAATTGTTGTGCAGAGTCTCATTAAGTGTCTGGACTAAGCTACAAACGTATCCACATTATGCAGATGAGCAAAAACGGCATACGCTTAGACGAGATGCGGTTGCAGGTACGGCCGTTTTGCGCGTCCGGCGGGTGTGCGGGTGTGGGCCACAGGCAGGCTGTCTAGCTACCGCTGAGCGTTCAGCTGACATTCCTGCACTTTGCGATGAAGGAACCTGGTTAGCTGTCGAAACTCAGGCTGCACATCATTCATTGGAATTGGCGATATCATTGATTTGTAGGATGCGCTGCACGCTCCGTGTGCATAACGCAGATAAATGTGAACAATATCACTTCGGCCGGCATTGGTTGGGTTAGAGTAGCAGTGTGGGTTGCGCACGACGTCTGATAAATCACTGTGCTCGCGCTGCTAGATGATAAAGCTGCGGATGCTCATTGTCTTGCATTTGGCATCTAGAGGGGGAGGTGCCCGAACACGACGAGCCTAGAGGGCCACATCCTGGCCAGCATTTTCATATGGTGCAGAGTTATGGCTGTCTTGATAGTGGCGATTTGATGTGAGATGGGTAGTGAAAACAATATCAGAGCATGGCGCTGGAAAGGTGCTCGTTTCTTTGTGTCTATAGAGCTGTTGGTTGCGCCAAGGCACTTGGGGTCTGACCACAGCAGCCCACTTCGAAGCTGCAAAAAAATATAACGTAGGTGTGCATCAGGCAATGTAAGATGCACCTATGTTGATCCAAGCTTAGCAATCAATGCTACGTTGTTGCCGTGTGACATGATTTTTCCAAC
>NW_013567424.1:787-1246 GCF_000499745.2 Eimeria mitis | reverse complement strand
TCGGGGCCAAAACCCTCGTGAGCTCTACATACCAGATTGTATGTTCAGGTTATAGACGAACTGAACTGTGTATTACAGGAGGAGAACAAACAGGAATCTCATACCCACATCACCCCCCTATGGCTTTTGGAACCCTCTGTAGGCATGCGGCCTACCACATGCGGGGACTCTATGGCAGTATTCTTGTCACGTAAAGCCCCAGACTTGTTTATTTGGGCACAATTTTGCTAATATTCGGCCCTGAGCAGTGAATCTGCGCAGTGTGAGCACAGGCTGGACGTCGCAGCTCTACATCGTACGCCATGTTACATGAAATTCTGTGCGATCTAACCAGTGCTATAAGTACAGTATTTGCCTTTTTTGTAGGAAGACTGTTTCTCTGCATTTTCCCCCCAAGACGACTGCGTTTCAATGTTGTAGCATCGCAGTTCGGCTCCTGCTCAGACACCAGTCCCCCGG
>NW_013567424.1:0-687 GCF_000499745.2 Eimeria mitis | reverse complement strand
CATTAAAATACCAACCCCCACATGAAAATACCACTTTTAATCCCTCACTCGACAGTATAATTTTAAATTACTTATACGAAAATACTATCATTCGTCATTCCGTAGCGGTCACTCGCATAACTGCAGTAGATGCAGTAGAAGCCCTCTCTCGCGTTTCAATCAAGCAGCGCCTCCGGCTATAGTGTCTTTCTGCGTATGAAGCATCCAGAATGGGAAACCACAAAGAAAACCTAAAGGAATATAACATTATATAACAGCTTAAATGGTTCTTTGTATTGCCATGATTCGGCGTGAAGAGCTGGCGACAGCCCCACGCCGACGACCGGGTGGACTGGACCACTCGGGTTATGCTACAAGCACAACTGATTAACTGATTTAATTGCATCATGCAAACAAGGAAGGGAAAGTTCCAATGCATTAAACGAAAAAAGAAACGCCTAAGGCACGCAGCATTCAACCGCCAAAACGCATAGGTATATAAATTCCGTCGCCGGGACTTGAACCCGGGTCGCGCGGGTGAGAGCCGCGTATCCTAACCACCTAGACTACGACGGATGTTTCATAGTCATTTGCAGCTGCAGCAGCTGTATCCCACCCGAATGTTGCGACTCATTCGATGGGCTTCATAAGGCCATTCTTTAGTCTGCAGCTGAAGGCAGGCTCATCACCAGATTCAGTGAGAGGGCA
>NW_013567423.1:14594-14669 GCF_000499745.2 Eimeria mitis | reverse complement strand
TGCTGCTGATCAGACACATACAAGGATTCTTTCTGCTGCAGCTGCAAACAACTGCGCTGCTGCTGCTACTTCTCT
>NW_013567423.1:14218-14343 GCF_000499745.2 Eimeria mitis | reverse complement strand
GATTCCTTCTGCTGCAGCTGCAAACAACTGCGCTGCTGCTGCTACTACTCTTACTACTACTACTACTACTGCTGCTGCTGCTGCTGCTGCTGCTGCTGCTGCAGCTGCTGCAGCAAGAGGGGCAC
>NW_013567423.1:13960-14118 GCF_000499745.2 Eimeria mitis | reverse complement strand
TGCTGCTGCTGCTGCTGCTGCTGCTGCTGCTGCAGCTGCTGCAGCAAGAGGGGCACCTGCAGCTCGCAGCCCGCAGCAGCGCCCGCTCTAATGGGCTGCTGCCTGTTGTCTGCGTGCTGCTGCTGCCTTCTCCCCACAGCAGCAGCCTGCTGCTGCTG
>NW_013567423.1:13770-13860 GCF_000499745.2 Eimeria mitis | reverse complement strand
CTGCAGCTCGCAGCGCGCAGCAGCGCCCGCTCTAATGGGCTGCTGCCTGTTGTCTGTGTGCTGCTGCTGCTTTCTCCCCACAGCAGCAGC
>NW_013567423.1:12981-13670 GCF_000499745.2 Eimeria mitis | reverse complement strand
CTGCAGCTCGCAGCGCGCAGCAGCGCCCGCTCTAATGGGCTGCTGCCTGTTGTCTGTGTGCTGCTGCTGCCTTCTCCCCACAGCAGCAGCCTGCTGCTGCTGCTGCTGCTGCTGCTGCTGCTGCTAGCTGCGCTCTGAACTCTTCTTAAGCTGTGGGCCCTGCGGAGTTTCCTGCTGCGGCGGTTGTCGGGTGCAGCAGCAGCAGCAGCAGAAGTTGCTGCTGCTGCTGCTGCTGCTGCTGGCAGCCACAGCGCCTCGTCCTCACTATCACCTGCTGCAGCACGAAGCTCCTGAGAAGCCCACAATACAGAAGCAGGTACTTGCTGCTGCTGCTGCTGCTGCTGCTGCTGCTGCTGCTGTTCCTCACGGGCTTGCTGCAGCTGCTGCTGCAGCCGCAGGCGACTTTGGCGCTGCCGAGACAGCACGCGGGATGCGTGCTGCTGCTGCTGCTGCTGCTGCTGTTGCTGCTGCTCCTGCTGCTGCTGCTGCTGCTGTGCTTTTGCTGCTGCATCATGCAGGGCTAGAGCTCGCCGCGGCAGTTTGCTTCTTCGGCGCTGCTGCTGCTGCTCCTTGTGGAGGAGTTTTTGCTGCTGCTGCTGTCGCTGCTGCTGCTGCTGTCGCCGCGGCCGTTGCTGCTGCTGCTGCTGCTGCAGCTGTTGCTGCTGCTGCTGCTGCTGCTGCTGAGCAGA
>NW_013567423.1:12796-12881 GCF_000499745.2 Eimeria mitis | reverse complement strand
GCTGCTGCTGCTGTCGCCGCGGCCGTTGCTGTTGCTGCTGCTGCTGTTGCTGCTGCTGCTGCTGCTGCTGCTGCTGCTGAGCAGC
>NW_013567423.1:11777-12696 GCF_000499745.2 Eimeria mitis | reverse complement strand
GCTGCTGCTGCTGTCGCCGCGGCCGTTGCTGTTGCTGCTGCTGCTGTTGCTGCTGCTGCTGCTGCTGCTGAGCAGAAGAGGAGAGACATGCAGGTGGATGTGTGCGTCTTCGTGGCTGCTGCTGCTGATGCCGTTGCTGCTGCTGCTTCCTGAGCTGCATGCGTTGCTGCTGCAGCAGCAGCTGCTGCTGCAGCAGCTGCTGCTGCTGCTGCTGACGTTTTGCATATCCATTGATATGCTGCTGCAGCAGCCAGCAGCAAGAAGTCTCCCTGATGGCCTGCTGCTGCTGCTGCCTGTTGCTGCGGTGCTGCTGCAGCCACCGCAGCAGATTGTGATTTGTAAATAGACGAGCTATCCCTGCTGCTGCTGCTCTGCTGCTGTTTGCTGCTGCTGTGTTGCTGCTGCTGCTGCTGCTGCCAGGCCACCGAGGGGTGCGGCACCACTGCTGTGGCCCTCCCCCCCCATCATCTGAGGCATAGCCGCGTCGTGCTGCTGCTGCTGCTGCTGCTGCTGCTGGTGCTGCTGCTGCTGCTGCTGAACCCCTCGCAGCAGATGCAACAATTGCTGCTAGTGCTGCAGCACGAGCTTCTGCTGCTGCTGCTCCGTCGCTGCTCTGTTCCGCCAGCAGCAGATCGCTACACAGCTGCGCGGGGGGACGCAGGCCACGCCTGCTGCTGCTGCTGCTGCTGCTGCTGCTGCTGCTACTGCTGCTGCTGCTGCTGCTGCTGCTGTCGCCTGTACCCGACTTTCCATCGCACCCACCGCGACGCTGACCTGCCATGCCTGCTGCTGCTGCTGCTGCTGCTGCTGTTGCTGCTGTTGCTGCTGCTGTTGCTGCTGTTGTTGTTGTTCCTGGTGCTCCTCCTGTTGTTGCTGCTGCTACTCCTGCTGCGGCTGCTGCCGCAGCTGCTGCTACTGC
>NW_013567423.1:10235-11677 GCF_000499745.2 Eimeria mitis | reverse complement strand
GCCACGCCTGCTGCTGCTGCTGCTGCTGCTGCTGCTGCTGCTACTGCTGCTGCTGCTGCTGCTGCTGCTGCTGTCGCCTGTACCCGACTTTCCATCGCACCCGCCGCGACGCTGACCTGCCATGCCTGCTGCTGCTGCTGCTGCTGCTGTTGCTGTTGCTGCTGTTGCTGCTGCTGTTGCTGCTGTTGTTGTTGTTCCTGATGCTCCTCCTGTTGTTGCTGCTGCTACTCCTGCTGCGGCTGCTGCCGCAGCTGCTGCTAGTGCTGCTGCTGCTGCTGCTGCTGCTGTTGCTGCTGCTGCTGCCTCAAGGGGGCGTGTAAGGCTGCCGCTGCCGCATGGCCGCTGTCAAGCAAAACACGGAACTCTCGTCTGCTGCTGCTGCTGCTGCTGCTGCTGCTGCTGCTGTTGCTGCTGCTGCTGCTGCTGCTGCTTCACATTGCGGCTGCGGTGTGCAGCCGCTACTTGCCTTCGGCAGCACCTCAACGTCTAGCCGCAGTAGCAGCAGCAGCAGCAGCAGCAGCAGCGACAGCAGCAGCAGCAGCAGCGGGGTGGATGCTCCCCAGGGTTTACAGCCGCATGCAGCTGCTGCAGCCCCACAATATGCGATCTTTAGGAAAAACCCGAGGGCTTTGAGCTTGAACCTGCTGCTGCTGCTGCTGCTGCTGCTGCTGCTGCAGTTGCTGCTGCTGGTGCTGCTGCTGCAGTTTCTGCTGCAGCAGTTGCTGCTGCTGCTGCTGGTTGTATCTGCGCTTAGTTGAGATGTGCGGTGAGGTCCAAAGAGGGGCAGCAAAAGCTGTTGCTGCTGTTGCTGCTGCTGCTGCTGCCACAGTTGCTGCTGCTGCAGTTGCTGCTGCAGCGGTTGCTGCTGTTGCAGTTGTCACTACTGTAGTTGCTGCTGCTGCAGTTTCTGCTGCTGCTGCTGCTGCTGCTGCAGCTGCTGCTGCTGCTGCTACGCTCAAGAAAAGGAGATGGCTGCTACCGGGTGACCTGCAGCAGCTGCTGCAGCAGGAGCAGCAGCAGCAGCAACAGCAGCAGGCTGGTTGCTTCTGCTGCTTGATATATATAAATAAAAAAAGAAGTTTTGTGGTTTATTGAGGTGTACAGGCAGCTCCTGCTGCTGCTGCTCCTGCTGCAGCACCCCCCCCCTAAGCAACACCTCCTAGGACCCCAAGCCCTAAACCCTAAACCCTAAACCCTAAACCCTAAACCCTAATTTAAATTTGTATATAAAAAAAATATACATTATATATTTATTTTTTGTTTTTTAGTTTAATTTTTTTTCTTTTATGCTCATGCATTTGTATAAAGTGGCTGTGTATACACCGCAGCTGCGTATACACCGCAGCCTGCTGTGAGCTGCCTATACACCCCAACTCACCCAAAAGAAAAATAAAAATAAAATTAAATTAAATTTATGTCAGTGAATTCTTTAGCTGCCTTTT
>NW_013567423.1:9963-10183 GCF_000499745.2 Eimeria mitis | reverse complement strand
TATATATATATATATATATATATATATATATATATATATATATATATATATATATATATATATATATCACCAAGTAAATAAAGAGAAAATAATAATAACTAAATAAAAACAAAACAACAAAAACTGCAATTTAATAAAAACAGAAAACAAGAAGAGCCACACAAACAAAAACAAAAAAAAAAGAAAAAATTATAAACAGAAATATGCATCATATCTTTAT
>NW_013567423.1:6830-9886 GCF_000499745.2 Eimeria mitis | reverse complement strand
TATATATATATATATATATATATATATATATATATATATACATATATATATGTGTATTATATACTGGTTAAGATAAGAATGCTACGGCTGCCTGCATGCAAGCACCACTGCAGCACGAAAGCCGTTGCTGCTGCTGCTGCTGCTGCTGCTGCTGCTGCTGCAGCTGCATGTACACCTCAACTCTGCTTCACTGCCGCTGCTGCAGCTTTCTCTCGTCTTCTACAATCTCCTACGCAAGCAGCAGCAGCGCCGCTGTTGCTGTTGCTGCTGCTGCTGCTGCTGCTAATGCTGCTGCTGCTGCTGCTGCTACTCTGGGCTTTACTAATGGACTGAGCAACCCACTGCCTACGCACCTGCTGCTGCTGCTGCTGCTGCTGCTGCTGCTACGCTGCTGCTGCTTCTCTTGCTTCTGCTGCTGCTGCTGCTGCTAAACTGCTGCTACTGCTACTACGGTCGGCGCTAAGCTGCTGCTGCTGCTGCAGCAGCAGCTGCTGCTGCTAGGGCAACAACGAAACTATCAGACTTGAAACACGAAAACAATTGCTGCTGCTGCTGCTGCTGCTGCTGTACAAACAGCAGCAGGCGCTGCTGCAGTCTAGTTGTAGCAGCAGCAGCAGCAGCAGCAAAAGTAGCTGCAGCAGAACGTCAACTGCAACAGCAGCAGGACATTCGCCGCGTGTGCTGCTGCTCCAACAACTGCTGCTGCTGCAGTTGCATCAGCAGCAGAAGGTGCTGCAGCAGCTGCAGCAGCTGCAGCAGCTGCAGCAGCTGCAGCAGCAACAGAAGGTGCTGCAGCAGCAGCAGCAGCAACAGCAGCAGCTGCAGCAGAAGCAGCAATGCTGCTTCACTCTTCGTCTGTCTTGCTGGCCGCCTCGAGGAGAGAGAGCAGCTGCAAACGCCTTTCAAACAGAGACTGCAGCAGCAGCAGCAGCAGCAGCAACAGCAGCAGCAGCAGCAGCAGCAGCAACAGCAACAGCAGCAGCAGCAACAGCAACAGCAGCAGCAGCAACAGCACCCAAAGCACCGACAATCTTACGTAAACCGAAACTCTCACCAGGCGTTGTTTGATTGCTGCTGCAGCATCAGCAGCAGCAGCAGCAGCAGCAGCATCAGCAGCAGCAACAGCAGCAGCAGCAGCAGCAGCAGCAGCAGCAGCAACAGCAGCAGTCTTACCTTGGCGCGGAGGTCTGCTATATTTTGTTCAATCATCGCTTTCCTGCGGGACCAAAGAAAACCCTAAACCCTAAACCCTAAACCCTAAACCCTAAACCCTAAACCCTAAACCCTAGACCCTCAACCCTAAACCCTAAACCCTAAACCCTAAACCCTAGAATCTAAACCCTACACCCGAGAAGCTAAGCCCTAAACCCTAAACCCTAGACTCTAAACCCTAAACCCTAAACCCTAAACCCTAAACCCTCGCTCACTCGGTTGCGTTTTCCTGTTGCATCTAAACCCTAAACCCTAAACCCTAAACCCTAAACCCTAAACCCTTGACCCTAAACCCTAAACCCTAAACCCTAAACCCTAAACCCTCGCTCACTCGGTTGCGTTTTCCTGTTGCATAATCAGCGACTTTCTGGCGGCGTCAAATTCCTCAAATTTAGATCGACAAATCTCAGAACGCCGCTGCAGCAGCAGCAGCAGCAGCAGCAACAGCAGCAGCAGCAGCAGCAGCAGCAGCAACAGCAGCAGCAGCAGCAGCAACAGCAGCAGCAGCAGCAACAGCAACAGCAGCAGCAGCAATAAAACAAGCGTCGTAGTTGCTGCAGCATATTGCGTGCAATGCACAAATGGAGACAGAAACAGCAGCAGCAGCACGGCAGCAGCAGCTGCAGCAACAGCAGCAACTGCAGCAGCAGCAACTACAACAACAGCAGCAACAGCTGCAGCAGCAGCAGCAGCAGCCACCTACTGCATGCGTCTCCATTCTGTGCTCCTTCAAGCACCGCAGATATACCACCCCTGCACCGACAAAGCAGCAGCAGCAGCAGCAGCAGCAGCAGCAACAGCAGCAGCAGCAGCAGCAACAGCAGCAGCAGCAACAGCAGCACATGAGTTCAAAGTTTGCGTATAGCAGAACCAGCAGCACTTGGGTGACAGCAGTACAAACTGCAGCAGCAGCAGCAGCAGCAACAGCAGCAGCAGAGTAAAGCAACGGCAGCAGCAAGCTAAGCAACTGCAGCAACAAGCGAAGCAACTGCAGCAGCAGCAACAGCAGCAGCAGCAGCAACAGCAGTAACCGCACCAGGAACGCATGCAGGGTTCTCCAGGTCTGCTGCTTCTGTAAACATCTTCATGTACATATCCGCCTGCAGCAGCAGCAGCAGCAGCAGCAGCAGCAGTAGCAGTAGCAGCAGCAGCAGCAGCAGCAGAAGCAGCAGCTGAGCAAGCAGCAGCAGCTGCAACAGCAGCAGCAGCAACTGCAGCGAGGACCGCTAGCAATGCAACAGCAGCAGAGACTGCAGCAGCAGCAACAATAAATATAGCAGCAGCAGCGGCAGCACCACCACAAACACCTGCAGCGGCAGCAGCAACGGAAGCAACAGCAACAGCAGCAGCAACAGCAACAGCAGCAGCAGCAGCAGCAGCAGCAGCAGCAGCAGCAGCAGCAGCAGCAGCAGAGTACCTTCATTTCGCGAGCATCTACGCTGAGAGAGTCCTCCAGCTTTGGCTGCAGCAAACCACCAAACAAAAGAACACATACACCTCACTGCAGCAGCAGCAGCAGCAGCAGCAGCAGCAGCAGCAGCAACAGCAGCAACAGCAACAGCAGCAGCAGCAACAGCAGCATTACCTCCACCACCACCCCAACCACCGCCGTAACCACCATCACCATCAGCAGCAACAACAACAACAGCAGCAACAGCAGCAACACCAACACCAACAGCAGCAGCAGCAACACCAACACCAACACCAACAGCAGCAGCAGCAGCAGCAGCAGCAGCAGCAGCAGCAGCAGCAGACCTGTTGGTAGACTAGGTCCATCCAAAGGGCCCTTTGGCTGTCCGGCAAATTCTCCGCATTTATAGAAAAGCCAACGAAGTTGTGGCGCT
>NW_013567423.1:6240-6730 GCF_000499745.2 Eimeria mitis | reverse complement strand
AGCAGCAGCAACAGCAGCAACAGCAACAGCAGCAGCAGCAACAGCAGCAACAGCAGCAGCAGCAGCAGCAGCAGAAGCAAAAAAAGGAAAACATATATAGAGTATTTAGATGCAACAGCTGCTGCTGCAGCACTAACACAAACCCTAAACCCTAAACCCTAAACCCTAAAACTTAGACCTTCTCCTCTCCCCACTAAACCCTCATAAACACTCATAAACCCTAAACCCTCATAAACCCTAAACCCTCACAAACCCTAAACCCTAAACCCTACTGTAGAAGTATTCTATCTAGATAAACCCTCCTAAACCCTCGTAAACCCTCCTAAACCCTAAACCCTCCTAAACCCTCCTAAACCCTCCTAACCCGTAAACCCCCCTAAACCCTCCTAAACCCTCCTAAACCCTCACAAACCCTCCTAAACCCTAAACCCTCCTAAACCCTAGACCCTCGTAAACCCTAAACCCTACCGTAGAAGTACTCTAGGTCGTC
>NW_013567423.1:4533-4871 GCF_000499745.2 Eimeria mitis | reverse complement strand
ACCCTAAACCCTAAACCCTAAAGATTATATCCTCGTAAAGGCTTGGAAACAGTTGGAAATGCTTGGAAACACTCGTAAACCCTCGTAAACCCTCGTAAACCCTCGTAAACCCTCGCAAACCCTCGTAAACCCTAAACATGAAATCGTAAGTTGTATATTGTAAAGGGGAAATTCTTTGAGGTAAACCCTGGGTACTAGAAAGTGAGAGGTTTAGGGTTTAGGGTTTAGGGTTTAGGGTTTAGGGTTTAGGGTTTACAGTCCTCTGCTTATGTCATAGACCCGAAGAATAACCTGAGTGCCGTTGCTGTTCGACATCGTTGCTGCTGCTGTTTTCTTTT
>NW_013567423.1:3856-4433 GCF_000499745.2 Eimeria mitis | reverse complement strand
GCTGCTGCTGTTGCTGCTGCTGCTGCTGCTGCTGCTGTTGCTGCTGTTGCTGCTGCTGCTGCTGCTGCTGTTGCTGCTTGTAAGCTACTCCTATAGTAAAGGAGAGGGTCATTAAGGCCTCAATTGCTGCTGCTGCTGCTGCTTCCTCCTCCAGCTGCTGCTGCTGCTGTTGCTGCTGCTGCTGCTGCTGCTGCTGTTGCTGTTGCTGCTTCTATAGCCAATGCTGCTGCTGCTGCAACCGTAAATAACAAAAAGCATCTTAAAAAAAAGAAAAGGGGTTAGAATGTTTGCTGCTGCTGCTGCAGTAGTGCTGCTGCCTTCTGCTGCTGCTGCTGCTGCTGCTGCTGCTGCTGCTGTTGCTGCTGCTGTCGGCGGCGCATGCAGTGAGTGCAGCACAGCAGCAGACACAGCAGCAGCAGCAGCAGCAGCAGCAGCAGCAGCAAAGTAAATTATATTCTGAAATATAAATAAAAGTTTTTTATTAAAATAACAAAATGAAGCTTTATACAAACGCAACGTAGACGGAGCCCTGGGGTGTACATACACCTCAACTGCATCAGCAGCAAGCCCATTGGTT
>NW_013567423.1:3487-3756 GCF_000499745.2 Eimeria mitis | reverse complement strand
GCAGCAGCAGCAGCAGCAGCAGCAGCAACAGCAGCAGCAGCAACAGCAGCCGCAGCAGATAACAAACTCGTAAAACTCAAAACACGAAAAAGGGGATTCCGACCCACCAGCAGCAGCAGCAGCAGCAGCAGCAGCAGCAGCGGGAACTGCAGCAGCAGCACCAGCACCAGTAGCAGCACCAGCAGTAGCAGCACCCGCGCCAGCAGCACCAGCAGCAGCAGCAGCAACAGCAACAGCAGCAGCAGCAGGAACAGCAGCAGCAGCAACAT
>NW_013567423.1:3171-3387 GCF_000499745.2 Eimeria mitis | reverse complement strand
AGCACCAGCAGTAGCAGCACCCGCGCCAGCAGCACCAGCAGCAGCAGCAGCAACAGCAACAGCAGCAGCAACATCAGCAGCAGCAGCAACAGCAGCAGCAGCAGCAACATCAGCAGCAACAACATCAGCAGCAGCAACAGCAGCAACAGCAGCAGCAGCAGCAGCAGCAGCAGCAGAAGCATGACCCTTTTAGCAGCTATAGTTGAATTCTCCACC
>NW_013567423.1:2507-2716 GCF_000499745.2 Eimeria mitis | reverse complement strand
GCTGCTGTCGCTGCTGCTGCTGCTGCTGCCGGTGCTCCTCGTCTTCCCGCTGCTGTTCGTTGTCTGATGAAACAACCCCAGCAGCAGCAGCAGCAGCAGCAGCAGCAGCAGCAACAACAGCAGCAGCAGCAGTAGAATCTGCAGCAGCAACAGCAGCAGCAGCAGCAGCAGCGGCAGCAGCAGCAACAGCAGCAGCAGCAGTAGAACCT
>NW_013567423.1:1445-2244 GCF_000499745.2 Eimeria mitis | reverse complement strand
GCAGCAGCAGCAGCAGCAGCAGCAGCAGCAGCAGCAGCAGCAGCAGCAGGGTTATTAAAATATTTTGTAGTAGCAGCATGCGGTGATGTCTCTACGCTCTATCGGCACATCCGCAGCACCTGCAGCAGCAGCAGCAGCAGCAGCAGCAGCAACAGCTGCTGCTGCTGCAGCTGCTGCTGCTACTGATGACACGGAGGCAGGCACTAAAGTACAACCAGCAGCAGCAGCAGCAGCAGCAGCAGCAGCAGCAGCAGCAGCAAACGATGATGGAAGCCCGCGGAGCGTGTTGTATATGAGCAGCAGCAACTTTAGCCGCAACAGCAGCAACAGCAGCAGCAGCAGCAGCAGCAGAAGCTGCTGCAGCAGCAACAGCAACATCAGCTCCCCCAGGATGTATAGTCCCAGCAGCAACAGCAGCAACAGCAGCAGGAGCAGCAAACGACAGGAGAACCGCTGCATCTGCAGCAGCAGCAGCAGCAGCAGCAGCAGAGCAGCGCACCCCGTCAGCAGCAGCAGCAGCAGCAGCAAGAACAACAACAGCAGCAACAGCAGCAGCAACAACCCTACAGGCGGCCGCTGCAGCAGCAGAAGCAGCAGCACATCTGAGTATGAAGGCAGCGGCAGCTTTGGGGAAGTGCAGCAGCAGCAGCAGCAGCAACAGCAGCAGCAGCAGCAGCGGCTGCTGCTGGCAATCGATGAAGCAGAGAGACTCGCGAGCGTCACCCTAGAGGCACAGCAGCAGCAGCAGCAGCAGCAGCAGCAGCAGCAGCAGCAGCAGCAGCAGCAGCAGATTTGGCTG
>NW_013567423.1:831-1345 GCF_000499745.2 Eimeria mitis | reverse complement strand
AGCAGCAGCAGCAGCAACAGCAGCAGCAGCAGCAGCGGCTGCTGCTGGCAATCGATGAAGCAGAGAGACTTGCAAGCGTCACCCTAGAGGCGCAGCAGCAGCAGCAGCAGCAGCAGCAGCAGCAGCAGCAGCAGCAGCAGCAGCAGATATGGCTTCCTGAGCTGCGGCCGCAGTGGAGCGTTGAGGCTCATCTACGATCTATAAGAGACTTTAAAGGTGAGGGTTTAGGGTTTAGGGTTTAGGGTTTAGGGTTTGGGGTTTAGGGTTTAGGGTATCGAGCGGACTTGTTAAGGTGTAGGGTTTAGGGTTTAGGGTTTAGGGTTTCCTGGGGTGTATAAGGACGTATAAGGGTTTAGGGTTTAGGTTTAGGTTGCATAAGGGTTTAGAGTTTATAAGGGTTTAGGGTTTATAGGGCTCTAGGGTTTATAAGGGTTTAGGGTTTAGGCTTCACTCTCTAGGTGTGGTTTATAGTGGCTTGGGGTTTAGCGTTTAGGTTTTAGGGTTTAGGGTTTCC
>NW_013567423.1:0-731 GCF_000499745.2 Eimeria mitis | reverse complement strand
TAAGGGTTTAGAGTTTATAAGGGTTTAGGGTTTATAGGGCTCTAGGGTTTATAAGGGTTTAGGGTTTAGGTTTGACTCTTTATGTGTGGTTTATAGTGGCTTAGGGTTTAGCGATTAGCTTTTAGGGTTTAGGGTTTATATGGGTTTATAAGGGTGTACGAAGGTTTACGAGGGTTTACGAGGGTTTACGAGGGTTTACGAGGGTTTACGAGGGTTTGTGGTTTCAGTGCGCGTACACCTCACAGCTGTTGGTGAGGCCCCTCGATTGAGGCTTAGTGTTTAGGGTTTAGGGTTTCCAAGGGTTTCCAAGGGTTTACGAGGGTTTACGAGGGTTTTAAGGGTTTACGAGGGTTTACGAGGGTTTTAAGGGTTTACGAGGGTTTACGAGGGTTTACGAGGGTTTGTGGTTTCAGTGCGCGTACACCTCACAGCTGTTGGTGAGGCCCCTCGATTGAGGCTTAGTGTTTAGGGTTTAGGGTTTCCAAGGGTTTCCAAGGGTTTACGAGGGTTTACGAGGGTTTTAAGGGTTTACGAGGGTTTACGAGGGTTTACGAGGGTTTACAAGGGTTTGTGGTTTCAGTGCGCGTACACCTCACAGCTGTTGGTGAGGCCCCTCGATTGTGGATTAGTGTTTAGGGTTTAGGGTTTCCAAGGGTTTACGAGGGTTTACGAGGGTTTACGAGGGTTTTAAGGGTTTACGAGGGTTTACGAGGGTTTACGAGGGTTTACAA
>NW_013567422.1:17048-35464 GCF_000499745.2 Eimeria mitis | reverse complement strand
AACTGGGCAGGTCTACCGGTGGTCACCACTCAAAGGGGGGCTAGCCCCGTTTCAGTTGTTGCTATGCCCTCCACAAAACTGCGAATAGAAACGTATCACCTGGACCTCAGCCGATATTACATAGCTCAGCTTGTAATTATCCCCAGTTTGAGGTGATCAATGCTGTGTTGGACGCACGGTTGGTACAAGCATGCACCGACCCGGGCGGGCAGCCAGGTTGGCGACACTGAACCAGGGGGAGTTAGAGTGTACCAAATATTTATCTGGGCAGCTTTTAATTCCTTCCACTGAGGTTGAAAGCAAGAAAATTTGACCCACTGTGACTGTGGAAGGGCATTCAAGGCTTGGCCCTCCACAATGCGCCGTGCACCAAATCGATGCTTCAACAGCGAGACATTGGTATGCAGAGAAGGGCTAGCTTGCCCTGCACCAATTTGCAAGAGGCTACACATGAATCCCTGTGCAATTTTACATGAGAGTTCGACTAGCAGTGTTGTGTCACCACAGATAAAGAGTGACGTCCAGACGCGCCGTGAGCCTGTCACTCTGCTGACAGCTCGGCGCACGGAACAGCTGGGCTTNAGAGTGACGTCCAGACGCGCCGTGAGCCTGTCACTCTGCTGACAGCTCGGCGCACGGAACAGCTGGGCTTGTGGATACAAGCAGCCCTGGAAGGGTGTTTGAAGACAACCGTCTGTCACAGGGCAAGTGGACTTAATGCGGCTTCTCCATAAGAACAATTGGGGTTGTCTCCATACCTGGACTTGCAGGGTCTCATCGAACCGGGCACCGGATTGCCATGCAGAGCAGTTTCTAGGCTTAGACGCTCTGCTTTTCATGGTGTGATTGAGAAGTGCTGCATGCTTTAGGTCCTCGATGTGTTCCTTCTGTATTCCCGTTTCGCGACAAACAGGCCTTAACTGGTGCATTTCCCATTAATGCATACTTTCAAGCTCACTTCCACGTGTTCAGAGCAGCCAATATTGCAGAAGTTTCAGCTAACTTGAGCTTCATTCATACTTCACGCACAATAGGCATGATGCCTTGGCTACTTACGTCGTATGAAGACTTCTGTGTTATAACGCTTACTCTCTGGCCTTAATCAAAAACGGAAGCGAGCTGGAATGTAGGGAAAGACCTTTAATAGTTTCCCAAAAGCACCTGAGACATTTCCCCTGTATTCTGGCGTCCTAGGCGTTGAGCTCATGCCTGGCTGTTGGGGGGAGGAGGTAGTCTGAGATTCGGTTGCAGTGTACCTCGCTGCGGCTGGTGAAGCAAGCCAATATCGCAAATAAGGAAGCTTCGCTGAAGCTTCCTTTACTGCATGCTTTACCTGAATACACATGTAGGAACTCTGCATTTGCTTACCCGCAACCTACCAAGGCCAAGTGAAGGGCCCTGTGCTAACTGCAGGCAGACCATGCTACAAATGCATTCNCCCGCAACCTACCAAGGCCAAGTGAAGGGCCCTGTGCTAACTGCAGGCAGACCATGCTACAAATGCATTCAAATATATCAAAGAGGCGCTCACAAGGCATTCTTCAACCAAAGGTTTATGCCGATTCTGACCGCCTTCCACTTGTGCGCTGTCGTAGTTTCGAATCCATGCAATATGGGCGCTTCTCAATCAAGTGCTTATGCTATTGCGTTTCATTACACTATTGCTTTTCATTGAAGTTAATTATTTAGCTACAGGATGTTAACTCCCCAGCACCATACGCCGGTTACATTAGTTTGAATCTCTTTGGTCTGCTCAGGAATAATTTAGATTACTATAGAAACGCAGACATCTCCAAGTGTGTCACATCCCCCTGATGCGTAGGTAGGATGGGCTTGACGGGAGATACCCGATCCAGCAGGATTGGCTGTAAGCTCCGTGAACGACGTTTCTGGCTTTTCGTCTGTCCACCTCAACGAACGTGTAAGCCTTCATTGAGGTACTCAGACTTGGACTTTGCCTTTGCTGTTAGGGTCCTAAGAAATTCGTTTCTTCAACGCTTTTTTTAAAGGTGGTAGGACCTTTCGACTTGATTCTCTATGATACAACAGACATACGAGTCCTCATTGTTACCTCCAAAGAGAGCCTCTTGTCTGCCTTCTCTCGTGATATCATGCCAACGCGCTAGTAGGTGCCTGTCAGATCGAGTCAACACAAAAGGGAACTAAAGAATATTCTAACTCCGCACACAATATGAAACCCCGCAATACCTTGCAAAAAATCTAGCANAGGGAACTAAAGAATATTCTAACTCCGCACACAATATGAAACCCCGCAATACCTTGCAAAAAATCTAGCAGGACTACAGCGTACCTTCCTCCGTTTACAATAAAACGATTTCAACGAGGCTTCTATTTAGGGAAGAGGGAACTCCTTGGGAAAAGTAGGAATACTCCCTTTTCTCAATGAGACTACTCCCTGGATTTTCCAGAAAAGCAACGCAAAATATACCAATCACTGATGCTCCCCAGCTCACCTCGAGTATGGGGAGGGTACAACTTTGTCAATTACCTTAGAGAATTTTTGCGTGATTCATGGAGACAGGAGTGAAGTTTAGTGGTTTGCGGGAACTAGCATCCTTAATATTTGGAGTCTATCGCAATTCGCGACAGTCCACAGCAAAGGCAGGGGACTCTCCCTCAAGTATGCGAGCGGTGTTGTGCGTGGCCTTACAGAAGAAATGCGATTTCTCACCGTATCAGCGGGCTCGAACCGGATTCAGACCAGCCAATTATTGCGNTATTCGCTACAATCACGGCAACATTGTCGTGCTCGTTGTGAAATGAGTGAGGGTATAATGAAATGTCGAAGTGCCTGTGAGTGCTTGTTGATGTGCATTGGGTAGTAACATTGGTGAATGCGCTAAATATTCTTTAAGAAGTGACATTGGTATCATTATAAGAGAGGCTGGCATGAGCCTTGGTGCAAAAGGTGTTGCAACATGCCACGCCGTCTCCTTTCGCAGCCCCAAAGGCCGCAGTGCCGGCTCTAGTGGGGCTGCAGAACAGAACAATTTTGGAGAAGAAACTGAGAGAAGTAATTTCCTTTAACATTTGCTAGCTTGTTATGTTGTTATATCAGTATGATAGCTAATGCCCGCCAGCTCGCTATACTCAGCTGTGGGGTTCTATGGATGCGCCCCACAGTAGTCTTTCAGAGATACAAGCCAATGATGCGTAAAGCTAAAGGGAAATACTCTACGTTATCTTGAACAAATCTCAGCATTGCATGTGAGGGACTGAGGGCTCTCCCCACCCTTCATCAGCTTACTGGGCCCGCAGTACCTCTAGTGTCATAGATTCGCATCATCCCATCGTGTGAGGGAAGTTGGATCCCTACTAGGCCTCACAATCGTGTTTTTCATCTGCGTTTGTGTTGTCGTTGGGATCACAAGATGCAGAGCGGCTGGCGGCGGCTGGTGCATCTACTGACGTGCGTAGGGTCGACTTCCGAGGGCCATGTGATTCCTAAGGCCCCAAACTCTCCTTAGACTGGCCCTTCTGAAGGGGAGTTTCTCACACCCTCCGTCAACATCGTGACACTCATGGGAAGGGGGAAGGGATAAACGATATGCCACCTGACCGATCAGCTCCTTTGTTGTGAGCGGCACCGGAAGCTCAGCTCGAACTTCGAACACGAATTTTGGGGAGGAACATTGCATCTGCTGAGTTACACTCTAGAATCGTGCTGGAAAACGACATCCCGGCCATGGGAATCTGCATGATGCTTCTGAGACCACGTAGCTTGCACGACGTGAGATTTTTCTCGGTCACAGAGGCGCTGGAAGAGCTTAGACATAGGCGGAGTAAGCGTAGGAGGGATCTCACCGACGATATCCAAATACGCTGCTGTTATGAAGTTTTCACCTATCATAACCTCAAACAGACTAAGCGCGGTTAATACGCTCTGTCTGTACATCAGTCTGTGGATNATGAGACAGTCAGCCAATAACTCAGTCATCTGCTCTGAGGAGAGAATCTTGGAGGTGGTAATGCAGTGGGACACTATGCTGAGGGAATCCAGAATAACCAGAACTGCACCATCACCCTGTTGAGTGCGAGGCAGATCCGTAACGAAATCCATATAGACGTGACACCAACGTCTGGACGGGATCCTGGGATATTGTAGCAAACCTGCGGAGCGTTGTCACAGCAACATTGACGACAAGCACTGTAGTAGAACGTCCAGGCAAGCTATAACCCATTGACCGAGCCACGGCTGCAGGTAGGCATTGATATTTGCTTGGAAAGTCGCTGGAGCTCCGTGGAGACCGAATGGCATAACAGGGTAGTGAAAGAAGCCCAAGATAGAAGGGAAGGCGACCTTCCAGGTATCCTCGTTGGGCATTCAGACCTGGTGAAAACTAGACTCAAGATAAATGGTAGAAAAATGACGAGCGCCGCCTAGCATCTTTAGGATCGTCTGTACAGGCGGAAGGGCGAAGTCGGCGGCCACTTTCAAAGCATTGAGGGCCTTATAATTTACCACCCTTCTCATTCGTTTTCCGCCATACCCATCGTCATGTTTATCCATCATGAGAGTCGGAGAACAAGAGGGAGAATAGGTAGGCCCTACCCAACCTTGTCAGTTAGCTTTCCTATCTCCTGCTTGTGGTGTGTTAACTCATCATGTGACACCGTGTATAGCGCAGACGTTGTTGGCAACTGACAGGGCAGAAGAAGGATACGGTTCTCTTACGGCCTCTTGGGAGGGAGAACAGCAGGGAGATAATCGGACGAAACTCCTTCGAGATTCACAAAATGCCAGGATGAGCTTATTTGGCCGCCAGTGATCGCATCCATTCATCGAAACCCGAATACTCCAGCTTAGCCGTAGGTCAAGGAGAAGGCTCATCATTCAGCACCAAGGTATGGGAGCAGGGGATGCTGGGGAAGCTGAACGCGTAGGAGCCGGCGCTAAGGTACTCAAAGAGATACCACCACACCAGAACGAGGTAGATGTGCGTGTTCTGCTAAAGGCAGCAGAGGGCAAGGCGGTGATGAGATTAAATGCCACAAGAGGATCACTAGCAGCCGCCGCATTAGCATGAGCCTGACGTACGAGTTCTTCAATGGGTTCTCGAACCTTATTGCGGCGTCCCCGTTTTGGATGCTTCTGAGAAGGCTGGGCAAAAGCCGCCACATCATCTCCTGTCATAGATGCCACATGAAGCCAAGAATATGATAAGCCCTTTCTGCCGGAGAAATAAGTTTCCGATCCAC
The DNA here is from genome assembly GCF_000499745.2 of Eimeria mitis. Classification (NCBI taxonomy): domain Eukaryota; phylum Apicomplexa; class Conoidasida; order Eucoccidiorida; family Eimeriidae; genus Eimeria; species Eimeria mitis. Next base: position 30,244 of record NW_013567422.1, on the reverse strand, counting down.
GAATGATGAGTCACCTCGAGAGCCCCGATTCGATAGAAAATGAGAAGCACCCCCCATGTGAACATGCATTTTATTAGCATCCATCCGCCAGTGTACCCGACGTTTAAATAGCCACTTCATACCAAGGATGAGCTCACGCAGAAGTGGGGCCGCGGATATGAGATCGGAGAAACGTTCAGATCCACTGGACCACGAAAGGCTCCGAATCTCTTGCTGCACAACAGTGGGACCACCGTCCGCCAGAGTGAGCTCGAAAGGAGCGGCTAAATGTACTACCGGCAAGCGGAGGCGCCGCACGCAGTGTACACTGATAAAACATCGTGCCGCACCAGATTCGAGAAGGCGGAGCCAGGTCGACCAGCAATGGAAGCTGGGAGGCAGCAGGACACACCGATGGTGCATAGGCGTCCCACTTCGGTAGGAACGGGTGGCGAGGGCGTAAGGAGGAAGAACCAGTGAGGGAAGGTGGAGTCAGCAACGGTACGGTCTACTGGCGGCTGGGCCAGGGGTGGGCAAGGCTTCGCCGCCTGATGGGGGCCCGCTTAAACTATCGGTGGTGGGGCTGATGTCTCGGTGTGCTGGTGAGAACCGGTGATGCAGTGTCTGACTCAACGGGATTGTGTGCCGGGAGTCCCTGGCGCCACGTCTCGGAAATAGGAATAGCATTGGCGCCAATAGCAAATATGCCAATACTCATGAGCCCCCCCATTGTCTGTGCCTGTGCGTCCCTCGGACGCCTACCCCGGGGAGCGCCTAGGCGTTGCCATTTGGCTATTGCCGAATAGGCCACGGCGACAGAGGAGATAAAGTGCTCAGAGGACTGGACCCTGTCGTTCCAATGCGCCTATTAGGTTCATCGTTGGTGGAGGTACCATGAGGCCCGAACCGTGGGCGGCAACGGGACGCCTCAGCAGCAGCCGAAACGGATTGTTCGACCCTCCTGACTGGACTGTCACACGGGGGACCTCAAAAACTTCCTGTCGCATACGCTGTACCTGGTTGAGCATCATTCGCCACCTGCCCAAAAGAGAAGCTACGGTGTCCGTCGCATGCCCCCAAGAGTGAGAAGTCTCATCTCCGTGGTCGGCCAGAGGGCACAGCACGTAGGGGAACAAATTGCCTAGGAAAATGTAAACGAGCTCGTCAGCTGGCGGTATTGGGCCTGTGAGGAGACAGGAGGCAAAGTCCATCTTGTACCGTGCAGCGTCGCCCGTCCGAGGGAAACGGTATACCCGATGCGCGCTGCAGCTACTGCGGGCGCCAGGAGAACTGATTTGAGTGCCGGACAATGAGAGACATCGAAACCTTCTCGGTTTATGTTGGACCAAGCCTTACGGGCTTGCACGTCAACAAATCGAAAAAGCTCTCTTCACCACTGGGAAGGTGGGTGGCCAGTAGCCACAAAGGCGTCTTCCATCGAGTGGAGGAATGCCGGCGCATTGGAACCCAACTCCCGAGGGATTTGCATGGGTTTGCCCTCTGCATAGTCCGTGAGGAGAACAAAGATTTGGGAAGGCGAGGTCGGGGGGCGAGACCAGCCTTTAACGGTCGTAGCCGTGGACATCGGTGTGGATTCGGAAGGGGAATGATGCTCCATCTTCAAGCGCTTAGGGCTCTGTTCGAGGTAGTCGGCCACCGAACCAGGTGGAGCCAATGGCGAAGAACCAGTATTATCGGAAAGCTCACGTATAGAGTGATCTGAGTTCATTATCGACAACAAGAAGCATCGCAGCGGAAAAGGGTGGACATGGCTGGGAGAGAGCGAAGGAAGGTTGGAAGAAGCGGAGATGCGACTGAAGCACACACAAGCGGGGTCCGTTCCTGTGCGATCGCACCGGAACAGACTCCACTTGTAATGCCTTGCTGTTCGGCAGGGCAGGTCCAGCGACGCTGAAATTACTGAAACCCTTAGATGCACCTTATATTTTTATCGATGGTAATCATATCGCATCATGTGGGAAAGGAACAGGTTGGCACTTAGCCGTAGAATCCCAGTGATCATGAAGAACACGCACCCGAAGTCGCACTCCTGGCAATTGTATGCTCTGGAAGATAAACTGGAAGCAGCAAGGATTGGGCAAGTGATATGCACAAACAGAGTTTGTGCAACGAAGAATTGATGTCCCATGTTCATAGAAAATCAATGGAACAGTGCTCTGGGGATGTATGGGCCGCGGGGCAAGAAAGTCCCTTCGGAGACTCCCTTAAAGCAGTCCAAGGATTCAGGCCGCAACTGGGGCGGTATGGTGGCTGCACCCTCCTGACAGGAATAGCCTGTTGGTGCCGGCGGCAGCTGAGTGGAATCCAGTCTAACATATTACCCTCTCTTGGCAAAAATATATTATGAAGCCCAATACTTGGCTAACTGACTACTAATTAGACTAATCCATCTAACGGAGCTGAAAGAAGTAATACATTGTATTGCTCACGCACTACAGTCAGCATGCCGTGGACAGATGTCAGTCTGGCTGGCAGACTGATGGCAGACGGGCTTCGTTGAGTCTCACGTCTTGGATCGACCCTGGCAGCCTCCCTTAAGCTCTGCTCCCAAACAGGACATATCTGTGTAAATGTTCTGACTTGTTCCTCGGGTCCTTAAATTCTTTCCCCTTACTGGCAGGGCCAGTTCATCTCGGGGCTGGAGTGGACCAAATCCGCACAATTCATTTCTGCGTCATCAGGGATCATCCTCTTGTTTCTTTTACTCCATTTTGCTAATAAGATAAGCACGAGAGAGAAGAGAAGCCCTTTCTGTTCTGTGCATTCGACAGCTCGGTGGCCGGGTTCATCTGGACCTCGGGAGGCGTCGTCAGTGACCAACTAGGGATCATTGTTTCGTCCGGTCTGAAAAGCCTCCCCTAGCTAGGAAACCTGAACACATTCTCTCGATTTTAGACGCTCTTAGACACTAAATTTACTCTCTTTAATCCCTGCAGAAAGCGCCCGCAGTCGGGGCTCGTATGGCGCGCGGTCACTGACGAGTCTTGTTCGACATAATTCCGGTTGCTGTTTGCTTACTTGCTGCTGCTGGCCGTTGCACCTCGTAAGCGTTCTGTTTTTTTTTCATGATGCCCTAGGGTAGATCTTCACAGTTTGGCCTTCCCTTCCCACTGCGGAAGCGGGTACTTGCTGTTGGGCATCCCCGGCGGGCGGTCTGGGTGAGCACCGCGAGCAACAAGGGCTACGCCGGAAGATGTTTGTATCGCCATTGCCGCGAGATTCGGACATCCCTTCCGTCACATCCACTGGGCAGGCGGGATTTGCAACTAATGCACCTGGGTCGCCGCAACGCGAAGCAGAACATCGCCGAGGTTTCAAGAAGTACCCTGAAGGAAAGTTTAGTGAGAAGTCAGCAGTTGGAGAAAATACAGATATCCAGTGGCACAGAGGTGTCAGCGTATCTTCAGTTCAGCGACTGGGGTCAGTCGACCCCGAAAACAGTGACGTTAACCTGACGGCAAGTTTAGAGACATTCATTGCGGGCATCCAAGGACAACAAAAAAAAGATCAGCCATCCATAATACCGCATATTTCCCAAGGTGAAAAACGAAGCGGGATTGGAAAAGTCGGCATAAACAGTACACGCAACCCGGACGGTAGCATAGCGTTTGAGGCTCGTGAGCGACGCACTGGCAGTACAATGGAAGATCACGGGCGTTCTAGCTATATGCATTCAGCACTTGGCTCTGTCTTCCCAGAGGCGTATGCAAATAGCTACGTTGTGGCGGGAGGAGGTGAATCGTCAGCAATGCCAGCTTCTAGCTCTTACCAAGTGGTGCTGTCGGACGGCACTTCCTACCCATCCGCAGTCTTTCCTTCTGGTGAGCAGAGAAGCGCAAACTGTAGTAGAATTTCCTCGTGCATTTTTCCTTTACCATCTGAAATCCTTGCATATGCTTATAAGCCACAAAACTGTCCTGATGGTTCTCTGTTCAGTCAGCGGACGGGACGCTGCAAGGAGCTCGTTTCCACAGCCAGCCACACCCCAGAACTATTCCTCCCCCGCGCATGTTGCCGCAGATATCCCATCGTATCCTTACACGGAAAGTACGGCTCCGCACCATTATCGTTCTCCACATCCATCAGACTGGAGCCACAACGTTTGTATAGCGGTACAGTGACTTCAAGTGGGATGCTGCTTATCAGGGACTTCATCGTGTATTGTGGCAGAATTTCGTCGTTATTTGTGCACAGCAATTCATTATGCGGAACCGGCAGCTACTGTGTCGCCAGTAACTGGCGGAACAACGAACTACTACACGTCATGTGAGCGTACATTTTAAATAGCACCGGCCGAGGCAACGCGATTGCATGAATATTTCAGCATTTGCGCCAAGTTAGCCACCCGTTTAGATGCGCATGATGGTTGAAAGTTCACACCCAGGACAGCTACTCTGTGCGACTATCCTTGTTTTGGTTGCAGACTACCGCCGTCAGTTCCCAGCTTCGCCAATTGTGGCAGACTCTGCAATGGTAGGCGACGATGGCGTGCCTGCAGTGTCATTGCCTCACGAGAAATACCGTATGATTGACGCTACACGTGCAGCTTCGGAACAACAAAAAAGCCCGAGTGATGACCAGAGTGATCGTTCTACCATCACGAGTTTAACTGAGCCAATGTTGTTAGTCGACGGGGTCATGGGCCTTCCGCTGAGGGGACAGGCTCCCTCAGACCGTGGAGCAGCTCTTCTGAGCAATCCGCTTGCTCATAGCAGGGACAGCAGACTGTTGACGGCAAAGAAGAAGATGCTGGTAAGGTAGCGTTGCAGTGGCTCAGGACAGCGTTAAATCCCCACTCTTGCCGCCATTGCACATATCGTGCAAGCAATTCTTGTGCTGCTGCGCATTCTGTCAGCCGCGACCCATGCAGCTTATCCACGTGAATCGATGGGACGGCAAGGAAGTTCTAACTGTTGGTCAGAATATCTTCTCAACTTCCCTCTTAATTCCCTTGGTAACACTGGAGCAGGGGCATTCCCTAGGGTCCTTTTCTGAGAATGCGGATTGCATCAACTTCAAGAAACTACTCCTGCGTTGTGCGGTTCCAGACGAGGGGGCTCGCCGGTGGTTGTCAGAGCTTTCGACGAGATCTGTTGCCGTCATCTCGATATGCGGGGAGCTTCAGACTGGAAAATCAGGACTTGCAAATCTTCTGCTGGACGAGTGAGTTGTAACCACAATGCATATCGTAGTCTTTACAAAAAGAAGCAAATGGGGAATCTTGTGACTTTTTTTTCTTTCTCCAGCGACGTGATGTCCAGTACTGTTGGCTTCGCTGTCGGATCATCTGCGGCAGCTCCGGCGATGCATAAAGGCTCACGCTTCGTGCAGCGAGCCGAATCTGAAGGCAAGACAGAAGGAGTTTGGGTATCTGCTGTGGAGGCTGAAGGCGACAAGGACAATTTGGTGTACCTGGTCCTTGACTTTGAAGGAATTGGGTAAGTGAAATGTTCCTTCTCTCCTTCGTAGTGTCGAAAGTAGCGTACAAATAGAAAGTCCAACTTACCGGATGGGTGTAGCTGAACTAGCCACCACCTCTTGCGTTGGTTCTTCATGACTCCAGGAGCAGGAGGAAGACTGTGGAGCACGATCAACGCTTATTTACCCTGGCCCTGCTTGTTTCTCACTTTCTGGTGTTCGTTACAAGAGGAGCTGTTGACAGCGACACTCTCTTCAGCCTGGCCTCAGTGAGCTCGTCCAGGCGCATGGCTCTTTGCTCTTGGCTGCTTTAGGCAATACGTGTGGGCTTCCACGTGCATATCCTGAATCCTGAAATGTACAGCGTGCACTTCGGTATTTCGCAGGCATCGGCATGGACGCAACGGTTAAGAATGACCCATGCAGGAGGCGTAGATCGGCCAGACCAGAAGCCGCCAACTCCATCTCATGCTGGCCCATCCGCATCTCCCAGCCCAAAAGGGAAGGCGGATGCAGCATCTTTGACTTCGAAGCCTGGTATGGTATTTTCAAGATTCGATGTGTCAACCCAGTAGTTTGTGTGTTTTCCGAATGCACAGGCACAGGCCGCGACTGATTCCGACTTCTATCTGCGGTTATGTTGTGAAAATTTTGCAGTTTGTCATTCTCCGAGCAGCTGGAGGGCCCCTGCGTTGCTGTGGGTACTCCAGGACTTCAACATGTCCATGGTAGACGAACAGCAGAACCCTTTGACGGCTGGCGATTATCTTGAAGCCCTGCTGAGCCTTACCCTCAGTAGGGATAACCAAAACCTCAGCAAGTTGGCTCTAGCTTTGGAGAATCCTCAGATTCGCATGGCACGCCAGGAGGTCTCAGATCTGTTCGATGATCGTGACTGCGTCGCTCTCCCTTCACCACTTGGCCAATACGTACCCCATCAGCAGCAGGCATCCTCTGGCCAGACCCAGGCAAGGGCTCTGGAGGCTGTCAGCGTCTCTGAATTTGTACCCCTTTACCAACGACGACTTGCGCAATTGCGCTCCCGTGTTTTCCGCGATTGCAAAGGAAGGGCTCTGGATGGAACTGCACTTACTGGCATTTCACTTACGAGAATATTGGAGAAGCTCGTTGAGGGAATCAATGCGGGAGAGGTTCCAGAGAGTGTCCGGCTCCTGGGCTCCATTCAACATGACGAGTGCAGACGTTGGAAGCAAGTATGCGAGGACGCATTCACTAAAGAGCTTAGGGATACTTTCCAATCAAAACTTCCTGTGGCGACAAAAGAATTGCAAGATGGAGCTGAACAATTGCAGCGCAAGTATTCTGAACACTTCAAGATTCACGCAATTGGTCAGTTGGTTGCGTTGAAACCGTCGCTCGACCTACTTAACTCGCCCTGACAACCCTAAAATTTCGTACAGCTGATATTGTATCAACTTCTTGGCTCCTTCGGAGGAGTCCGCACATGCTCATCTCTGTCTGTAGTTGTTGGGGGTTCAGGTGACGACGAAATCCTCCGTCACTATAAAACGCAGTTGAAGGAGAAGCTTCGTCGAATTACTGAGCGAGCGCTGGAGGAGAACGAAGTAAGTAAACGTGCTTAACATAACCTGACACATTTTCGTCTCTCCTGTGCTATGCCTAGTAGTACTTGTGCTCCACACAACGCATTTGTCGTTTCGGTAGATCGCACTATATGCAACAAAGTAGGGCTTTTCTCAAGTGCAGTCGGCCTGAATAAACTTGCTTCGTCTCCCTAGTCGCTGCTTCACGAGGGCAATCGGGGCCTTCTCCGCTGTTGCTAAGTCATGGTACAAGATCTGCGGGTTGTCTTCAGAGGCATGCGGAGTGGAAGTGCAGGCAGAAGGCAAAGCTTCTTAGCGACAAGCTTGGCATAGACCAGAAGATAAGCGGGAAGTTGTACATGGACCTACAGGCGCTCAATGATGACCTCGCTCTGCTACGCCAGGAGCAAGTCTCAAGAGTTTTGAGGATTGAATAATCACTTGAGCTGCTGCCTAGCAACTTAGTCTTAAAGGGGTATTAACGCTCCAGGGAGAGGCAAAGAGCTGCTAGTTTGCGTACTTTGCGGTACAGGTACAACGCCGAGACGCGGGGCCCACAGCATGTTCACCAGCGAGTCTTAAACGACTATATTGACCAACTGTTGTCTAAGGGCGCAAAGGCCGTTGCTGACGCCCTGAAAGATCTAGCTCGTGACTCCGAGGTGCAGTTCTTGCACTGGTTTTACAGCATCTTCACCTCTCTGCTGCCAAGTATTTGTCCATTTCTCGTGTGGTTGATATATATATATATATATATATATATATATATATATATATATATATATATATATATATATATATATATATACTGCTGTTCATGCATTGTTACATCCCCCGTTGTCCCTCACAATTCCGGTTGTTACAAGTATATTCCTATGCTTTGTTTAGCGCACAGCTGCATTGCTGCACCAAAAAACGATGGATGCCGAGAGGAAGAGTGATAAGGCGGTGAAGCTTGAACAGGAGTTACAGAACAAGGACTTGTAAGGAAATGCAGTTTTAACTGCGCTCGTAGTAACATACTTCGAAACACATGCCTAGCTAGACTTACCCGTCAACGCCTCCGTTGTGGAGTTGTCCAGGGAATGATTTGTGTTGTTCTGTCCTTTTGTTTCTTCTTTTTTTTAGCGAAGCTGAGCAACTCCGCCGAGAGCTTGAGGATGAGCGTGAGCAGCAAACACTTCAAGAGGAACGCCACAGGCAGTGAGCAGCACACTGTGTTGGTTGCCAGAACTCTTCTTTGCCACCTTTCGCATGCTGGTCCAAGCACTTCTATCATATATATATATATATATATATATATATATATATATATATATATATATATATATATATATATATATATATGCAGCCCTTGCCACTGACCTGTGTTACTGTGATGTCAGGGAGACTAAGGAACTACGTCGGGAACTGGCAGAACAGCGCGAAACCAACCAGCGACTGAGTGCCCTCTACCACTCTCGAGTAATGGATGAAGACGATGGATATCGCTTTGGCGTGCGCCGCAGCAAGCACAGCGCAGTTGGCTTAAACGACCAACCTCGTTGCTTTGGAAACAAGTGCACTATCATGTAAACTTCAGCCGACTGATTTCAAGCTGGCCGGCGGCGGTGGAGCCTTTGTGGCCATCAGTGTCCATGCAGCGAGCAGGACGTGGGCATGCGCCTATATTGATGCTTTTTCACTATGGATGCATTTTACTGTGACTTTGTTTTAAGCTCCATTTCAGTGGGCAAGGATCACTGTCCCACTTCTACACGTCGTGCGTACTCACCCCTGTTCTATGTTAGAGTGACTCGAGATTTGACCCGCTTTCGCATTTGTTTGCTGACTTTGAATATGTAGATGTACATTTGGGCATTTGACACTGAGAGCGCTACTTCAGAAACTTCTGGTTGCGAGTATCCTGAAAAGGTGTCTCGTAGCGATCGGGAATGTGCTTAAATGACGGCTTGAAGCTCACTATGAACAGTCAGGGAGCAGCTGTTTTACATCTAGAATTCATTTAAAGCAGAGCTGCCGCCAGGCTCACCGGAAAAACTCCGGGGAACCGGCTTGCCTATCAGAGTGTCTTTTCAATAGATGTTATTAAATGGGCCATAAAGCTGCATGTACGACCTACATCACTTCCGCACCGTTGAGTTTGTATTAGTTGAGTTTGCCGTCTAAAAGGTTTTCTCTATCTGAACTCAGTCCCACAGCCACATTCTTCTGTGCGCTGGTCCAGCGCGTGCATCACGTGTAACGCTTCAACAGAGCAAGTTCTTTGTGACCGGAAATACCGAGGGAGAGGCAATCGGAAAAAGTAAAATCAGAATTTTTGCATCAGGTGCAACCCAAAGTGGTCACTCGTCAGCTAAAGCTGCGGCAGACATCCCCCCCGCCCCCCCCCTCCCCCCACAAAAAAAAAACTCCTTAGAGGTCTTTCAACCGCAAAGGGGCAGTTTGTTTTTATCAGGCCGCATAAAATGCTGCACATCTGTACAGAGATTTCTATCTTGCGAGAATTTCGGTGCCTCATCATAGTTGATAGGGAGCGTTACTGGGGAGGTTCGGTTCCCTGGTATGTCCTCGATACAACTGGCGTGCACGGCAGGTTGCTTCGGTGGAGATTTTGGTAAAATGAAAGGCGTTGGTCAAAGTTTGCGTGCGCATATACGTTTCCTGTTGCCATTGCATACGCGTGTTGTGCCATGTTGTTGACTTGCGCCTGCTCAATACGCATTTGGTCTTCATTCGTGGATGAAGCCGTGGCATAGGCCGTGCCTCCTGGAAGTTCAGTGGTTCTGGAGGGTTTTTCTTGGTAGCTCTGTGTCCACAGTCAGATCAAATAATTCATAAATGGCCAATGGAATTGCGAAAAGGGTGGGTGTTACAGCGGCGCTATGATTAGGGTGCATTGCTACACGGATTGATGAGGGGAGTGGTTGAGAGCAGGTCTCATACAAAGTCAAGACGCGCGGATGCTGTAAATTCTGGCTTGCTTACTGGCATGCAATATTGCATCAAGCCGCAGCCAACTGGGTCTATACATTCAGCAGCGGCTTCGCCGCACTGTGCTGCTGCCGTTGAAGCATCCGGAGGGCAGCCTTGGTTGCACAGAAGATCGTCAGGGTTCAGACACCTGTACTGCCCGACCCACATCTTTGGCTTGTCCTTGTTCGGATAGAATATATACGTTCCATGGCCATTCCCAACTTGATCTGCGGGGGGCGCAAAAGTCAAATTGCGGAATATATAGGATATACCAGTTGACATTGAGCCAACGAAGTGGGGCAGTAGGTTGCCCTAAAGGATCTGGGTGGATATGAAGAATGCTTACTGGAGAAGTCATATGAACGCGTCTGCTCTAGAAGGCGCTTCGGGAAGTCGGGGTCCTCAGGCAGTTCCGCATCGCCCTGAGATACACGATTACACGCAGACGTGCACTTAAAGTGAGATAAGCGCAGGAACAAGAACGCCCGGCATAGAGTCAATGATGAAGTTGCATATCTCCACTAATAGATCACAGGACAATACGCGTGACTTGGGATTCACAATTATACACAGCATGCTGAAACAGTGCCGAGCCCGTGTTGCAACTAGGAGCGGTGTTATAGGCCCCGAAGGACCCCGGCTGGGTCTCAGCCGGTGGAAATAGAAGGTATTAAGAAAAAAGGCACTTGGGCTAGCAGCAGAAGCCTCTAGGCGCTTGCGGGCTCGGAGAAACTGAGTAACAGCACCAGCAGTGGTTCAACACTTCGTCGAGCAAGCTGCTAGCGCCAATATTTGGGCCTACAACCTCCACCTACTTGTTTTAAGCAGCATCTTTCACAATACGCAGAACAATGCTTACCTCTCTGTAGGTTTTGACGTATGTATGGCATTGAAGGTCCTTGGAAGTAACGCGCTTGGGCTTGTCGTCGGCGCTCGCGGTGTTCCCCATCCTGCACGCTGTCTGCGCGTTTGTTGGAAAAGGTCCTGTGACAAAGGAGCAGGATAAAGTGGAAGATGCTTTTTCAGGAAATCTCAGGAATGATGGGGATCACAAGAACTGCTTTGCTGNGCATCCGAGGCAGCCAGCGCAGGTCGATGCCGGCGAACGGCCACACCGCGCCACAGCCAGGCACAGAGGGGTGCTTCTTTCCTTTTGCTTCGTTGCAGATTAAATTTTCCTTAAGAATTGGTAGCTTTACGTAAATGGAACATTCTTCGAGGGAACTCAAGGGGACGATATGAGCTAAGACTGCCAGTCTGGACAGACGACAGCAATGATATCGGCTGACCGTGACTGCAGTGCGCCAGTACTACAATGCGCCAGTTTCATTATATTTACTGGGGTTATTGATTCTTTTACTAGTTAGTATTTTGCATTTCTTAGTCAAAATCACATTTATCCTGGTTTATTGCTTTCCGTTAGATCCATCAATGCTAGGACGCGCACAGGTAGGCTTCAGGTGTTTGGTAGTCGCAGCCGACCAGCTGCAGGAGGACCGCATCCTTGTAACGGGCTCAGCAGGGCAGGCCACGAAACACTGAAATTTCCGGAACGTACAAACTCACCCCATAATTTTATCAGCAATATCAATATTCTGACCAATCAGTAGAGAATGGACTGGAGAATCATGTTAGTATCGTAGTAATCAGAGAGATAGCGCACCAGAAGTTGCACTCCCGATAATAGTTTGGTGGAGGGTAGACTAACCGCAAGGCGTCCAGGTGGGACGCACGTTACACATAAAGAGAGGATCGTACTAGAGGGGACTGATGTTCAATGTGCACAGAAAATCAAAGAGAACAATGTTTTGGGGGCAACGGGCCGCAGGACCGGAAGACCCCTTCGGAGACTCCCCGGGGGCAGTCCGCGGATCCGGCCAGCAACATCGGCGGTACGGCGCGTGCAGCCCCCTGACAGGTTTAGCCTGTTGGTGCTGGTGAAAGCTTAGCGGGCGTAGTGCATGCGCACGACAAGATGTGAGTTTTACTACATTAGTTGGAGATATAGACCCTCCTCCTAGATGGCATTATTTTATTTCTTACTCACCATTATATCTATGCTGGTCGATGGCTTCCCTTTGGAGATGGCCATGGTAAGCTTACGCACATCTGCACTTTACCTGATAGGTTATCGCAGCCGAGCAGCTGCAGCCGAGCAGCTGCAGCCGACCAGCTGCCGCAGTGGGTCTCTGCACCTCGGAGTCGCGCCTGAGGATCCTCGAGAAACTCATCCGGCGAAGGGCTCTACACAGTACCAGAACACTGTTTCTTATGGTTTACCAAGGAACGCCATTTACATTGACCTGTGGTTGCCCTTGGTCACCCAACTATGCCGTATCTCGTTTCGATCCTCACGTTGCGTTGCTGAACGTACCGTCTAGACAGGACTACTGTAGCGTGGTTTGTGTTGTGAATACTTACAACAATCACAACAACATTACCATGCTTGTTGTGCAAGAGTGAGGATTTGTTGAACAACGAAACGGATGAAGGTGCAATGTTGATATTTATCGAGTAAATACTTAATGGGCTTACTAGATATTGTTCACAAAAAGCGGTGTGGTCTTATGACTGCACGGGAGGCTGGCATGAGACTTGCTCCAAAATGTTGCTGCAACATGCCAGGCCGTTTCCTCTCCTAGCCCCTAGAGCCGCAGTGCCGGGTCTAGTGGGGATTAGAGCAGAACAATTTTGGAGAAAAAACTTCCTTTAAGCTTGTTGGCCTTTGTCGTCTGCCGAATCAGATGAGATACTTGAATTTCTGTAGCGTCAGCGAAGTTACTTGAGGGTGTAACTCAGCTTAGGCCTGCCGGCCCGNAGATACTTGAATTTCTGTAGCGTCAGCGAAGTTACTTGAGGGTGTAACTCAGCTTAGGCCTGCCGGCCCGTTATACTCGGCAGTGGGGATTGACGGATGCGGCCCAAATTTGACTTTCAGAGGAACAGCCTGATGTAGAATCATGCTCCTTTAAATATTACACTAAGGTGTAATATTCTTTATTAACGTGAACGAAATCCGGCATAACAAGGGAGAGACTGAGGGCTCAGCGCACACCTCAACAGCTTCCTAGGCCTGCAGTACCTCCACTGTTACTAATCGAATAAGCCCCATCGTGTGAGGTAACTCAGATACCTACTGGAGCACACAACCGGGTTTTTGTCTGCGATGGTGTTGTCATTGGAAGTGCAAGATGCAGAAGTACGGACATTGTTTTGTTACATCCTCCTTGTGTTCAC